>NC_086453.1:119215447-119425447 GCF_028390025.1 Pseudophryne corroboree
ATGTAGGGAGGGGTCCCACTCCTTCACCTACAATATGCAGGTGATGAGTGACATCCATCAGGTCTAGGGATCGTTAGGTGCATATGGCTGACAGACAGTAGGTCCCAGGGGCTCTACTGTGTGGTGTAATGCGAATAAGGGACACAACTAAGCAGTGTAATGCGAATAATGGACACTACTATGCCATGTAATGTGAATAATCGACATTACTGTGTGGTGAAATGTGAATTGGTACTATTCTGTGGCCACGCCCCTACCCCACAAAGCCACAGACATTTATTTTTGGCGTGTACCACTACAAATGTTTCGAGTAATGGGGGAGAACCAATTCGCTTTTTGGCACAGGGCACCAAAATGTCTAGTTACAGTACTGTATATTACTATTTATATGGCAAGCTTTACATAGCTTTTATGAACATCATAGGGCCAGATGTACTAAGCCTTTAAAAGTGGTAAAGTTGAGATAGATAAACTACCAACCAACCAACCAGCTCCAACTGTAACTGTCATTTTTCAAACACAGCTGTAATATGGCAGTTTGGAGCGGACTGACTGGCACTTTTTGTCATTTTCCCCTTTATCACTTTGCAAGGCTTTGTACATCTGCCCTAATGATTATCATGTTTTCTTGTACTGGGGTATATCTACTAAGCCTAGGAGAGAGATAAAGTACCAGCCTATCAGCTCCTAATATCCATGTTGCAGGCTATGTTTGAAAAATGATAGGAAATGACCGGCTGATACTTTATCTCTCTCTACTTTATTTCTAAATATAATAGCCTCCGAGTTGCCACAGGTACGGAACTTTGTGCTAGTCTGCCCATTTTTTTAAAGCCCCTATTGTTTTAGTTTTCATCCCATAAACTTTTTAGCTCCTCACAGAGCCCTCCTGTCAATCTTAATAATCATGTATAGCATTTATCACAATAGCTTATGCCCCAGTGACAGTAGCAGAGTTTGATGCCATGGTGGGTAAGAATAATAGGATTTTAAATACCTACCGGTAAATCCTTTTCTCATAGTCCATAAGGGAGATTGGGGACAGATTAGTCCAAAGGAGCCAGTGCACTTTAAATTTCTTCAACTGGGTGTGCTGGCTCCTCCCCTCTATGTCCCCTCCCACAGGCAGTTATAGGTAAAACAGTGCCCAAAGGAGAAAGGACATACTTGAGAGAAGGAACATAACAACAAGAAGTGTGGTGACATTTACACACCAGCACACCATAACATAACTGTGCCAGCAACAGCTGGCAACAGAAAACAGCCGAACAGGTAACATAACAGAGAACCTGCAGAAAGTCAGCGCACAGAGGCGGGCACCCAATATCCCTTATAGACTATGAGAAAAGGATTTACCGGTAGGTATTTAAAATCCTATTTTCTCTAGCATCCACAAGGGATATTGGGGACAGATTAGTACAATGGGGACGTCCCAAAGCTTCCAGCACGGATGGGAAAGTGGGGAGACTGCTGCAGCACCGCCTGCCCAAACTGGGTATCCTCTTTGGCCAGGGTATCAAATTTGTAGAGTTTCACAAAAGTGTTCTTCCCTGACCAGGTAGCCACTCGGCATAGTTGCAAGGCCGAGACTCCACGGGCAGCCGCCCAGGAAGAGCCCACTGACCTTGAAGAGCGGGCCTTCTGAGACTGAGGAACAGGTAAGGCTGCCATCACATAGGCCTGTTGGATAGTAAGCCTAATCCAGAGAGAAATGGTCTGCCTTGAAGCAGGACAACCCTTTTTCTGCACATCATAAAGCACGAATAAGGAATCCGTCTTCCTGACCCGAGAAGTGCACCTGACATAGATCTTCAAAGCACGCACAACATCCAAAGACTCCGGAGGGGCCAAAGCGTCAGAACGGGACGGAACCACAATAGGTTGATTCAGGTGGAATGCGGAGACAATCTTCGGAAAGAACTGCTGTCTAGTCCGGAGCTCTGCTCTGTCCTTGTAAAAGACCAAGTAGGGACTTTTACACGATAAGGCCCCCAATTCTGAGATGCGTCTACCAGAAGCCAGGGCCAATAACATCACTGTCTTCCATGTGAGGTACTTGTCTTCTACCAACATCAGAAGTTCAAACCAGGAGGACTGTAGAAATTTCAACACTGCATCCAAAGCATAGGGTGCGGTAGGTGGCACAAAGGGAGGTTGTATGTGGATTATCCCTTGTAAGAAGGTCTGAACTTATGGCAACACAGCCAATTTCTTCTGAAAGAAAATGGAGAGAGCTGAAATCTGGACCTTAACGTAAGCCCTTATCCATACCAGCCTGCAGGAAACGAAGGAAATGTCACAAGTGAAACTCCTGCAGGTGAATACGTGCGTTCCTCACACCAAGCGACAGATCTCTTCCAGATATGATGATAGTGTTTTGACGTCACAAGCTTTATGGCTTGCACCATAGTGGCAAAGACTTTTTTGGAATGCCCTTTGTGAGCTAGGATATTCCACTCAACTTCCATGCCATCAAATGAAGCCGCCGTAAGTCCGGGTAGACAAACGGCCCTTGCTGAAGAAGATTCTTTCTTAGTGGCAGAGGCAAGGGTCTTCTATAGACATGTCCAGAAGAGCTGCGTACCACGCCCTTCGGGGCCAATCCGGCGCAATCAGGATTGCTTGTACTCTGTGATGTCTGATCCGCTGGAGCACCCTTGGGATCAACAGAATCAGAGGGAATAGGTAGACCAGCCGGTAAGGCCAAGGTGTCGTCAGCGCATCCATTGCACTCGCCTGATGGTCTCCAGTTAAAGAGCAGTAGCAGCAAAGTTTCTTGTTGGGGCGAGACTCCATCATGTCGATCTGCAGGTATCCCCACCTGTCGACAATCTGTTGAAACACATGAGGATGTAATCCCCACTCCCCCAGGTGGAGGTCGTGGCGACTCAGGAAGTCCTCTTCCCAGTTGTCCACTCCTGGAATGAAAATTGAGGACAGCGCTCTTGAATTTCTTTCCACCCAGAGAAGTATTTTTGACACTTCTCGCATGCAGGTCCTGCTTGTCGATTGATGTATGCCACTGCTGTGACATTGCCCGACTGAACCTGGATCGCCTGATCCCTGAGTAGAGGGGAGGCCTGAATCAGAGCATTGTAGATAGCCTGATGTTCCAGAATGTTGATCGGAAGTAGGGCCTTTTGGGTGGACCACCTGCTCTGGACCTGAGCCCCCTGGGTGACAGCTCCCCATCCACTCATGCTTGCATCTATCGTGAGATGGATCCAATCCTGAATCCTGAAACGTCGACCTTCCAGCAGGTTGGAAGACTGTAACCACCACAGGCGTGAAATCTTGGCCTGGGGTGACAGCTGGATCACCAGTGCATCTGAAGATGTGAACCGGACCACTTGTTCTGGATGTCCAATTGGAAGAGTCTGGCATGGAACCTTCCAAACTATATCGCCTCGTACGAAGCTACCATTTTTCCCAACAATTTTATGCAAAGATGAATGGAAACTCGAGGAGGTCGGAGACCATACAAACCATCTCTTGAAGTGTTCTCACCTTATCCTCTGGGAGGAACACTCTCTGAGCTACAGTATCCATTATCATACCCAGAAACAGGAGCCTTTGAGACGGTTCCAGTTGAGACTTCTGTAGGTTGAGGATCCACCCGTGGTGAGACAGAAGTTGGATAGTGTGATCTATATGGAGCAGTAGAAGCTTCCTGGAACCTGCTTTTATCAGGAGATCATCCAGGTAAGGGACAATGTTGACCCCCCTGGACTCTGAGCTGGAGCATCATTTCTGCCATTACCTTCGTGAACACCCTCGGAGCTGTAGACAGGCCGAAGGGTAACACCTGAAACTGGCAGTGATCATTCAGTAGGGTGAACCGCAGGTAGGCCTGATGAGGAGGCAAAATTGGGATATGTAGATAGGCGTCCTTGATATCCAGGGACACAAGGAATTCCTGTTGTTCCAGGCCCGCGATCACAACTCTCAAAGATTCCATCTTGAATTTGAAAACCTTCAGGTAAGGATTCAAGGACTTCACATTCAAAATGGGTTTCACAGACCCGTCTGGTTTTGGCACTACGAACAGACTGGAGTAGTAACCTTGTCCTTGCTGTAGCAGGGGTACTGGAACAATGACCAGGGACTGGACCAACTTGTCGATGGCCAGTAGTAGTGTAACACGTATATCTTCCAAAACTGGCAAGCCTGATTTGAAAAATTGTTGGGGAGGAGCACCGTCAAACTCCAGCTTGTAACCCTGAGAGATAAGGTTCCTTAGCCAGGCATCTTGGCAGGAACCGTCTCAGACGTGGTTGTAGTGACGTAACTGAGCTCTGACCA
This sequence comes from Pseudophryne corroboree, assembly GCF_028390025.1. Lineage (NCBI taxonomy): Eukaryota > Metazoa > Chordata > Amphibia > Anura > Myobatrachidae > Pseudophryne > Pseudophryne corroboree. Next base: position 119,219,750 of record NC_086453.1, read on the forward strand.
CGAGATCCCCTCGGGGTGGGCGGGCACTGTCATGCCAAAGTCTTTGTGGAAGCTGAACTGGTGCTCTGTTCTTGAGAACCAGCAACGGCTGATTTCTTAGGCTTACCTCTGGAACCTCTAGCTGCATTGGAGGCTCTAGAACGAAATCTGGAGGACCGAAAGGACTGACTAGATATTCCCAGGTAGGTACGCCGAGCAGGCGGAGCCCCAGAAGGGAGAAAAGTGGATTTCCCAGCAGTAGCTTTGGAGATCCATGTGTCCAATTCAGCTTCGAAGAGCCATTCACCTGTGAAGGGAAGATATTCCACATTACGTTTGCAGTCAGCGTCTGCCATCAACTGACGCAACCATATGGCTCTGCGCGCAGACACAGCCATAGCAGTGGTTCTAGCATTTATATTGCCAATCTCTTTAAGGGAGTCACAGAGGACCCTTGCCGTGTCCTGAATGTGTTTTAGGAATGCTACAGTAGTAACCAAGGTCATATCACCCGAAAGACCCTCCTAAATCTGAGTAGCCCATGTGTGAATGGCATGAGTCATCCAGCAACCAGCAATGACCGGTTTTTGAGCTACACCTGCAGCAGTGTAGACAGATTTCAGAGTGGTCTTAATTTTCCTATCCCCCGGGTCCTTTACCGTAAAAGAGCCCGGAGCAGGGAGCACCGCCTTTTTAGAAAGGCAAGAGACCGAGACATCTACTGCTGGAGATTCTTCACAGAATTTCCTGCCTTCAGGGGCAAATGGGAAGGTATTTAAAAACTTTTTGGACACCTGATATTTTTTATCTGGATTTTTCCAGGCTAATTTAACTAAATCATCCAGTTCCTTGGAATCAGGAAAAGTGACTGTCAGTTTTGAGGGGTACGATACCCTGTGCAGGGGTGGAATCCCCACTAATGGGATCCCCATCATCCCCATCCACCTGTACGTCATCATCAGAATCTGATAAAATTGCAGGTAAAGCACGTTTTTGTGCACCTGTAGTAGACAGGGGGGGATGGAAAGCATCAGCCTTGGCAGTTAGGCTTAGCTACTGCTTGTTGCAGTTCTTGTGTTTTGTTGGCATTGGCAGTGAGCTGAGATGACATATCCGACATCATATTTTTATAGCCCACAGCCAGGAAGGCTCTGGACTCTCCCCCATGTTGTTATCAGCATTTTGTGATGACTGACTACACTGCTCACAGGATATTGAGCCCGATGAAATAGGGGAGAATCTGGCATTACACACATTGCATGACTTCTGTTTCACCATAATGAAATACAGAAACAAAACACATACAACACAGACTGAATACAATACAAGCCTGTCCTATTGCATGTGAGAGGAGACACAGAAGAGAGGACACCAGCGCACCCAACGCTGTACAGCCTCAGTAAGACTGTCAGAGTTTTATGTAGTAATATATAACAGTGATACTGCTTTACAGAAAATTCCCCAGAGGAATGTGAACTGTGCACTAATAGCGGCTCTCCCCCTCCCCACCCGGTACCAGTGATCCTATGACCGTTTGGAGGAGCTGTATGAGGCTGCTGCTTATGCAGAGGAAGGCGCCAAAATGCAGCTGAGCCCGCTCTGATGTAGCTCCACCCCCCGCTATGGCGCTAGAGCTACTAATAAGTTTTATACTGGCTATGTCTCTACAGGCTATGTAGCCTCACATAAATGCTTGGTACAACACACCTCCTGCCAGTCTCACGCAGGGGGACCCGTATGCCTCACCCATGTTTCTGCCGCACAATGAACCAGGGGCACCCTCGGTATGTACTCACCACGACAATCACCTTCAGGCTCTGTCAGGGGTATGCGGCAAGCTGCGGCAGTTAAGGTGCAGTGCCCCGCTGAACAAACAGCCCCTCAGGACGGTGGTCCTGCCGCGGAGAAGCAGCTCAGCACCTCATGAGGCCGATGACCATCTCCCCCCCTGATTCCCACGGCGCAGGTATGCTGTTGCCCAAACAGGATACCAAAATAAGTAAAAGTTTAAATGAAATTGAAGAAAGACTCTGGAGCCTGCATAGTGTGCATCCTCTCCTGAGGGCACTTTTTTCTAAACTGCCTGTGGGAGGGGGCATAGAGGGGAGGAGCCAGCACACCCAGTTGAAAAAATGTAAAGTGCACTGGCTCCTTTGGACCCGTCTACACCCATCGTACTAATCTGTCCCCAATATCCCTTATGGATGGTAGAGAAAGGAAAATATGCAGGGCGAGTTTCTGGGTACCCAGAAACGACCTCCCCCCCATTGGACCACATACCTTTTTTCAGATACGGAGACAGATCTCAACACAAACTGCAATCTCGACCGCTACCATGATTGCAATCGCAGTTACTTCAGGGTGTTCTTATTTGCAGAGCTCTCTGCATACGGAGGAGCATGGGACTGAGCTCCATTGACTTCAACTAACTTATGGCTTTTAAAGGTAAGACAGTCACCAACAGAGCTCCTAAATTACCACCAAGAAAGCAGCTAACACACGTTTAAAGTAAATGAGCTTAGATGGGGTGCGTGAGAAAGCTATGATTACAGAAAGGTTAATTAAAAATGCAGCGATGATGGAGGACACATCTGTACATCCCGTCCTATATGGGTTTTTTTTAGTTAGGACTGTTAGAAAGCTTTAATACTGTGTTTCTGTTTATTATGGCTGCCTTGAGGCTAGTGCCTTATTTTCCCCACCTACAACCCAGCACTGTGGAGCCTCCATATCAGGCTCAGGCTTATGAGCTCTGCACTGTACCTCACCCTTCTCCTCAGGGGCGTCAAAACGTTTTTTTAGTTGGGGGGGGCAAGATAAAATCTCAGTTTGGCGCCCCTAGCTTCTGGCCAAGGTCGCTTGCGCCTGTACGGAACACTATGGAGCAGCTGGGAGTGGGTGGCCTCTTGTACACATTACACCTGGTAGAGCCCCTTATACACATTTTCCAGGTAGAGCCCATTATACACATTACATCTAGTAGAACCCATTATACACATTACGCCTGGTAGAGACGCTTTTATACTATATGCCTGGTAGAGCCGCTTGTACACATTACGCCAGATATAGCCCATTATACACAATACACATTACGCCCAGTAGAGCCCATTATGCTCGGTAGAGCCCATTATACACATTACGCCTGGTAGAGCGCTTCCTCCTCCTCCTCATTGCTCCTCTCCCTACACCTTCCCCATGGCCAGCGGTTATGCTGCTGCTTATCTCTGCTGTCATGGGCAGCACGTCTCCACAGAGCACACACACTGCAGGAAACAAGGTGGGGGCAGAGCACACAGGGCAGGCAGCTTCAACGATGCCCATTGTGTAAAGTAATAGTAGCAGTGCCGGACGCACTGCTGCTAATACAGCGTGGGAAGTGCTGAAGATGGTTGCGGCGGCAGCCCAGGTGGGCGGTCGCGAGCACGGGTGGATGGTGCCTCTCTCAAGTTTTCGGGGGAGCAAGCTGCCCCCCCCCCCCGCCCCCATTCTGACGCCCCTGCTTCTTCTCCCTGGCATCTTTGCAAGGGCATGTTCTTCTACTAGTGTCATGGTGAAACTGCAATGATTTTCTCTAGCAAACATTTACTCTAGTATTTTCTGAAACATTATCTATTTACACATGATGTTAAATTCAAAACCAGTAAATTAATAAGAATAAATAAGAATGCATTTATTATTATCATCATCATCATCATCATTATTATTATTATTATTCTGTCAGCACAGTGCCACAGAGATTACCACTAGTGCATTATAGTGCTGGGCCACAGGTTCTATCAAGACACACCCAACATGTGGGATTTGTATGTTTTTGATGAGCTTGTATGTATTTCTCTGGTTTTACTCTAAAAACTTTCTGTTACTCTAGGAATAAGTTTACTGGTTGTGTGTATTATGGGATTTGCAATGTACCCTCCCCTGTGTGTGAGATTATTCCAAATAATGATATGCTCTGTAAAGTGCTGTGCAATTAATGTGTTGCTGCTATATAAGTAACCAAAATAATTACTATTAGAACTATGACAAGTCTCCCTCCCCTCCCTTTCACACACATACTGTAGGACTGTATTTCAATGAAATGAATACTTACAGGACGTGGTTTGAAAGGAGGCTGGATCTCTAGACGTTCTAAGCGCTCCCAATCAATCCAACGGAAAAAGGCGTGCTCGCGTATATCATGTTCCCCATCACAGCCGGATCCAAGACGCTTTAGGGGGTGTTTTGTAAGCAACTGCAAAGAAAAAGAATATATTTTAGATATACATAAATATGTGTATATATATATATAGAAAATCGGCAAGGGTCCGGCACAGCCACTTATATAGTTACCACACTGGGTGCCCTCACAAGGAGATAGTCAGCTAGAACAGAAGGTGCGGCACTCCAATGATTTGAACTATGCATAGATTACAACGTTTCAATGCCCTTTATTTTTGTGGCATTTTCGTCAGGTAAACAAAAGAACACACAAACATCTTACCTTAAATAGGCATCACCCTGTGTAACACGAGGACGCCGCGGCGGGGCTACGCGCCCGGCACCCGGCGCACTCATGATGACGTCACGGCGCTCAGACGCGAGACGCCGGACCTCAAACGTGACATCACCATAGTTACAAATAACAACAATAAACATACAGCTCGCACTAGGTCAGGTTAGTATAAGTAATCACAATAGCGGAATCCCATACATAGACAGTGCCACAGCTAATTAGAATAATCACAGAAAGATAACATATTACACTGATACTCATATTCATGATGCTGAAAGAGCACAATAAATCACTAATAGAACTGCCAAATATGGTCACAAAGCAAAAACTGACCATAAAAAATAGTAACATATACGGCTAAACAAGTATATAATCTGTCATACAGCAGCATACGATATATATGAGCAGGTCACATTCACATACTAATGCGCCAACAGGCACAGCATAAACAAAAAATACTGATACAGTTCAAATGTTTAACCACTATTAGCCAAAACGTTAATGCCTGAATATTCATTAAGTCCATTAGGGGCCACTGTACCCAATCTAAAAATCCAGCGTGCCTCACATTGTAATAGTTTGAGTCCCCTATTGCCACCCCATAAAGACTGTGGAATATGGTATGGTAAGTACCCCGGGCCCCCCCTAACTGAAAGGGCCCCCCCGCCTGAGATCGGATTTCTAATCAGATCCGATCCGCGACAGTGCGTTGCGCTCCCCTCCCCACTGCCTCCAGCCCACCAGCCGCCGCTCATCACAGCCGCCGGCGCTGCGGCTGCAGAGCTGGCTGGGCAGTTTGCTGAGCGACGGCTCAGCTGCCCAACAAGAAGTCAAGCTGCAGCCTGCGGCTCAGTGATTGGCTGAGCACGCAGGCTGGAAGAAGGAAGTTCCCCAGCTGCGTGGGGATTTGTGCTGGGGCAGGGTGCAGAGCAACATTCAATCTCTCACCCTGTATGGTCGGTAAGTATGTCTATATTGATGTTTTTATTTAATGTTATACATTAAATCGGAAATTAGGCTCTGAATTGTGTGTGTGCGTATGTTCGTGTGTGTGTATGTGTATATATATATATGTGTGTGTGTGTATATATATATATATATATACACACACACACACACACACACACACACACACAAACATACACATTAGTTAGACCAGCACTCACATAACTAGCATCTTGTCACCTGGTGCCCTCATCAGCTGAATAGCAATGATATACATGAGATGCAGCACTCTCTGCTGATTCAAATAAGACACAATACCACGGATACCGTATCAACGTTTCAATTCAATAGAATTGTCAACAGGATGCGAAAAACCTTTGTATGGAACTGAAACGTTGAATCGGTATCCGTGGTATTGTGTCTTATTTGAATCAGCCGAGAGTGCCGCATCGTGTTTAGGTTACAGTTAGGCTGCATGGAGGGGTGGTTAGGTTTATGAGCCCCTGGGGAGGGTTATGGTTAGGCTGTGGTGGAGGGGGAGGATTAGGTTTAGGCTGCGGGAAGGGGAGGTTAGATTTTGGCACCAACCAGTGAGGATTAGGGTTAGGCTGCAGGGGAGGGGGAGGGTTTTGACTGTGGGAAGGAAGGGTTAGGGGGGCATTGGGGAAAGGTAAGTGCCGCGATTGGTAATCTGACCGCCAGCATATCAGACCCAAACCATATGTGTATGTATATATATATATATATATATATATATATATATATATATACATATACAGTTATACACACACACATACATACATACATACATACAACGCTGGTGGCTGGCAGTAGAGAATCAGTAAGGTGCCCAGGGGCCGACCTAGGGTTTTCAAGTAGAAGAGAGAAAGAGGGTTGGGCACTCACGGGTCTTGTAACATTGGTGTAACCGCTCAAAAAGTTAGCATTCCAGGTAAAGAGACAGCCTCTGTTAACGTTTTATTTTAATTTGATAACATTTTGTGAGGACATACCAAATGCTAACTTTGTGAGCGGTTACACCAATGTTACAAGACCCGTGAGTGCCAAACTCTTATATTGGGGAAAGGTAAGTGCCGCGATTGGTATTCAATTTCTGACCGCCAGCAAATCAGACCCAAGCCATATATATATATATATCATAGAGTATTGGCGGCACTCACGGACTTGTAAGAATAAGCTCAGGTCGATACACCTGTCTTCTTTCAATGTTTTGGTTTATTTCAACCTTTGTCATTCCTGACGAAGGTTGAAATAAATAGAAACGTTGAAAGAAGACAGGTGTGTCGACCTGAGCTTATTCTTGCAAGTCCGTGAGTGCCGCCAATACTCTATGATATATTGCTTCTGCTGTGGAGGGCACCAAGCGAGGTGGAATTTATTGTGCGGGAGAACTGAGCATCTGCTTTGTATATAGTATAATTTATCCAAACTACCCGATACGCTATACTTTTAATTTTAGACCTTAGGGCCCCCGTGTCATAAGTACCCCGGGACCCCCAATGCCTTAATCCAGCTCTGCTCTGCCTGCCTTAATGTGTAAAAATGGGGACTCTGCCTGCCGTAATGTGTAAAAATGGGGACTCTGTCTGCCGTAATGTGTTAAAAGGGAGCTATGCCTGTCGTAATGTGTAAAAGGAAGCCATGTGGCCACTCCCCTTACAAGTGAAGCCTCCATTTTTGGCGCGCTCTGGCCCTGGTTTGTATAGGGGGGGGGGGGGGGGGGCTGATGCTGTTTCTTGCACACAGTGCTAAAATGTCTAGTTATGGCACTGTATATATATATATATATATATATATATATATATTTAAGGAATCCCTGCACTCTCACAGTATTAAAGCCAACTGCTGGGGTGTCTATCAGAGTCCAGCCCCTACAGAGGCCAGGCCCACAGTACAATACAGGAAATCCCACTTTCGTGGGAAAAGATAGCACTCTCCAGACTTAGTATAAATAAAGCAAAAGGTAACTTTAATGCACAGGTAATCTCACAGTTCATATGAAGTTTCAAAGCGATTTCCAACGTTTCGGTCCCTAGCGGGGCCTTTTTCAAGGAATACACAGGCAGTCAGCAATGTCAACGATGCAGCATAAAGTCAGCTTTGCAGGAGAACTGGAGACACAGATGTTGCCTCACCAGGCCCTGCTAAATACCCATCCCTATGGCACTAGACACGCCCCCAGCACGGCCGCAGGCCGTGTGGAACGCATGGCTGGAACGCAAGCGCGTCACTTCCGCTGGAAGTGGGCTGCGTCCAGGCATTAGTGACAGCAGTGTAATGAACCAGCGGTCACATGTTGCATATACATAAAACATGATGCAAAATCCGGCAATGTGTTTGTACAATACGATAGCTTTACAGAAATTGAAAGTCGACAGCTTATTTCAGGAAAATAGACAGGGGGTTATTTTCATTCATTCCCCTTGGGGCTATTGTATCAAGTCTATGAATCCACATGCTTTTCCTTTTTCTTCAGTAGTAGGGCGCGGTCTCCACCCCTGGTAGGTGGCGGTATCCAGTCAATCAGTTTGGACCTGAGATCAGAGACCTGGTGCTTGGATGTCATAAAGTGTCTGGCTACCGGCAGAACTGCCGAACCCGTGGCAATGGCTTGGTGTATAGAAGTCCTATGGTTTGCCATACGATCCCGAAAACGTCTCGTGGTCATACCCACGTAGTACAGCCTGCAGGGGCAGGTCAAAATATAGATCAGGTGGTCCATGGCACAGTGGAGTCTGAATTTAATAGCTATGGGGCGACCTGAGTGCGGATGCGGAAAATGCGAACCAGTTAGCATGGCCCTGCATGCTGTGCATCCAGTGCACTTGAAGCATCCGGGCCGTCTCTCATGCAACCAAGTAGTACTTTGTGTACCTTCATTGCCGGCCATTGGTCTCAGAAGTAACTGCTTTAAGTTAGCCGATCTACGGTAGGCCATCATAGGTGGTGAACTCCTCTTCAATTTAAGACGGTCATCAGTGGCGAGAATGGGCCAATTTCTCCGTATAGTTCCCTTGAGTTTATTGGAGACATTGTCATAAGTGGTTGTGAAGACCATCCGTTCCGGTGTATGAGTAGGCGGTGTTGTCATAATCGGTGAGTCAAACTTACTTCTAGCTTTTGCGAGGCATCTAAGGACATCTAAGGACATTCTTCTTCTCGTATCCTCGTTCCAAGAATCTTGATGTCATCTCAGACAGTTGGCTCTCCATGGTACTACTGTCAGAGTTATTATGCATAACTCGTAAAAACTGTGAGATTGGAAGATTGTCCTTGAGGGCAGGTGGGTGCTGACTGCTGGGGTGTAGCGGAGATCGCGCCCTACTACTGAAGAAAAAGGAAAGCATGTGGATTCATAGACTTGATACAATAGCCCCAAGGGGAATGAATGAAAATAACCCCCTGTCTATTTTCCTGAAATAAGCTGTCGACTTTCAATTTCTGTAAAGCTATCGTATTGTACAAACACATTGCCGGATTTTGCATCATGTTTTATGTATATGCAACATGTTTGTCTTAACATTAGAAATCGTTTAATTGCATGTTTTGATTCACTATGACTTGTGTCTAAGAGGTGCTATTATATTGATTGTCACATTCCCCACTTGTGCCTTTAAATTGTGTGTTGATATTACTCCCCATTGAGTGACCTCACCGGCCTCTGCTATACCCCAAGTAGGTGTACTGTTGCCATGGCAACAGTAGTGCCTGTCCCGGACCTGTTTAATACAGGCCGCATTTACCCACCGCTAATATTGACTATTTGTACCCCGTGTCACCGCCTATTGTTGCCCACTAGCATGTTTGCATAGCACCGCCAGCAGTTATTACTATGGCTGTGAAGTGCGGCACTGTGTACTATTGACAACTATCGCCATAGTTACATCGCGTCACCGGAAGTGACGTGATGCGCTCCAGGTGCGGTCCACACACGGACACTGACCGCTTCCTGGATACAGAGCTATTGCCGTGGACACATCGCGTCACCGGAAATGACGCGATGCGCTCCATATGAGGCGCACACACCAACAGTGACCGCTGGTTCATTACACTGCTGTCACTAATGCCTGGACGCAGCCCACTTCCGGCGGAAGTGACTCGCTTGCGTTCCAGCCATGCGTTCCAGCGTCTCGATCCCCTCCCAGTTGTCCGCAAAAGCGATCTCTGGCCTAGATCCTGCAATCTGACTCTGACGCTGACAGGTCAGACTTGGAGGAAGGGGAGGGGGACTCAGAGGGGGCAGATGCAGCTCTGTCACAGGGAATAGAGGCTCTTATAGAGGCTATCAGAAATGTTCTGCATATTTCTGATAAGGTGTCGGAGGAGTGTGAGGAATCTTATTTTAATGTAAAAAAGAAGTCCCCAGTCACTTTTCCTGCAACAAAGGAATTGAATACCCTATTTGAAGAACCATGGGTTAATCCTGATAAGAAATTTCAAATCCCTAAAAGGCTGCTCTCATCTTTTCCTTTTCCTTTTGAAGATAGGAAAAAATTGGGAAAATCCGCCCATAGTGGACGCATCAGTCTCTAGGCTGTCACAAAAGATTGTATTGCCTGTCCCTGGTGCAGCCTCCCTAAAAGACACGGGTGATCGTAAAATTGAGACTACACTCAAATCATTGTACACAGCTGCTGGGGTGGCCCAAAGACCCACTAATGCATGTGCGTGGATCACAAAAGCCATTGCTAAATGGTCAGGTAACCTAACTGAGGGGTTAGATTCCTTGCCTAGGGGAGATGTTGTTTTACTCCTGCAGCATATACAGGACTCTGCAAACTTTATTGTGGAGGCCATAAAAGCTTAGCACATGCATCACCGCTATGACAGTGTCGGCACATAGAGGCTTGTGGCTACGCCAGTGGACTGCTGACACAGACTCAAGGAAAGGTGTGGAAGGCCTACCATTCACGGGAGAGGCCTTGTTTGGAGATGAACTAGACAAATGGATCTCCAAAGCTACTGCAGGCAAGTCTATGTATCTTCCTTCCACAGCCCCCCAACCAAGAAGACTTATTCAGCTTCTAAGTTGCAATCCTTTCAGACGGCCAAATTCAAGGGCAAATCCAGAGGTGCTTCTATGTCCTCCAGTGGCGCAAGAGGTAAACCACACAAACCAGCAACTGCATGTGCTCAGGAACAGAGCTCAGGCTCTGCTTCCTCAAAGCCTTCAGCATGACGGTGGACCGCAATGCGTGGAAGGCTGTCAGGTGGGAGCACGACTACGATTCTTCAGTCAGATTTGGTCAAGTTCGTGTCAGGATCCCTGGGTCATTGAATCTTATTTGCCAGGGCTACAGACTGGAGTTCCAAGAGCTCCCACCTCACAGATTCCTCAAATCAGGCTTACCAGTTTCACAAGAGGCGAGTATAACTTTACAGCATGCCATCCAAAAACTGGTACAGACTCAAGTCATTGTTCCATTTCAACCTCATCTGCAAAACAAGGGGTACTATTCCAACCTGTTTATAGTACCACAGCTGGACGGTTCGGTAAGGCCGATTCTGAACCTCAAGTCGTTGAATCCGTACTTACAAGTGTTCAAATTCAAGATGGAGTCTCTGAGAGCGGTAATCTCAGGTCTGGAGGAGGGGGAATTCCTATTGTCTCTGGACATCAAGGATGCATACCTTCACATTCCATTCTGGCCTCCTCATCAGGCTAACCTACAGTTTGCACTGCAGGATTGTCACTACCAGTTCCAGGTCCTGCCATTTGGTCTCTCCACGGCACTGAGGGTGTTCACCAAGATGATGGCAGAGATGATGTTTCTACTCCACAAACAGGGAGAGAACATAATTCCTTACCTGGATGATCTCCTGATAAAAGCACCGTCTAGGGAAAGGTTGCTGGACAGCATTGGTCTCTCAACCAAACTCCTCCAGGATCACGGGTGATTTCTAAACCTTCCAAAATCTCACCTGGAGCCAACACAAAGGCTTCCATTCCTGGGAATGATACTGGACACAGAGTCGCAGAAAGTGTTCCTTCCATTGGAAAAGGCATTGGTAATCCAGTCGATGGTTCGGGATGTCCTGAAGCCAACCCGGATATCGGTGCATCTATACATTTGCCTTCTGGGGAAAATGGCGCTTCAATATGGAAGGTTTCACGCAAGACCCTTACAGCTCGATCTATTGGACAAATGTCCCGGATCACATCTTCACAAGCACCAGAGGAACTGTCTGTCGCCAAAAGCCAGGAACTCCCTTCTGTGGTGGCTACAGACTTCTCACCTCATCGAGGGTCGCAGGTTTGGAATTAAGAACTGGATTCTGTTAACCACAGACGAAAGCCTCAGAGGTTGGGGATCAGTCACCCAGGGGGTGCAGATTCAAGGAAGATGGTCAAGTCAGGAAATCATCCTTCCAATCAACATTCTTGAACTCAGGGCCATATACAACGCCCTTCGGCAGGCCTCACATCTTCTTCAAGATCGGGCCATTCAGGTCCAGTCGGACAATGTGACGGCGGTGATGTACATAAACCGACAGGGCAGAACGAAAAAGCATAGCAGCAATGTCGGAGGTGTCATGAATTCTCCTCTGGGCAGAAAAAAACATTGTGGCGCTGTCAGCGGTCTTCATTCTGGGAGTAGACAACTTGGAAGCAGACTTCCTCAGAAGACACGACCTGCACCCGGGGGAGTGGAGCAGTCACCCGGAAGTGTTCAGGTGCTTGACACGTCGATGGGGATATCCACGGATCGACATGATGGCCTCTCATCTCAACAAGAAACTCAGGCGGTATTGTTCCAGGCCGAGAGACCCACAGGCAGTGGCGGTAGACACCCTGATGACTCCATGGATTTATCAGATGGTGTATGTGTTTCCTTCACTTCCACTGATCCCAAGAATTCTAAAGCAAATAAAAAGGGAAAAGGTTCAAGCAATACTCATTGCTCTGAACTGGCAAAGAAGGGCCTTGTATGCGGACCTTCTGGAGATGCTCCTCGAAGATCCGTAACCTCTACCTCTTCGCGAGGATCATCTGCAACAGGGCCCGTTCATCTATCAGGACTTACAGTGGCTACATTTGACGGCATGGAAGTTGAACAGCTGATTCTAGCCAAGAAAGGGATCCCTAACAAGGTTATCCCGACTATGATCCAAGCCAGGAAGGGGGTAATGTCTTAGTATTACCATCATATTTGGAAGAAATACGGCTCTTGGTGTGAGAGCAGAAATTATTCTGCGGGGGAATTTCATCTGGGACGTTTCCTGCTTTTTCTGCAGGCAGGTGTGGATGTGGAACAAACAAAGAGGAAGGGGGGTGCAACTGCAAATCCCCACCCCCAAATTCCCTTCCGCACACTGAAAGTTACCTGTAACCATCCCTGAATCTATCTGGTAATAAAATTCAGAGAATTCGTCACAAATGTTTGCAAACACATGTTTAGCTGCTGGCCACTTCACGGCTTCTCTGATACAGCAGTCCTAACTACTTGATAGCAGTGCCCACATTGGGCCATGTAATTTGTCACAGTACGCCTCATAATAAAGGCCATTGTGGATGTGGGCCTACGTCTGGGCTCCATAAAAGTCCAGATTTCGGCCTTGTCCATTTTCTTTCAAAGACAATTGGCTTCTCTCCCTGAGGTATAGACTTTCTTGAAAGGTGTTCTGCACATCTAACCTCCATTTGTGCCTCACACGGCACCTTGGGATCTCAATGTGGTGCTGCAGTTCCTCCAATCGGACTGGTTTGAACTGTTACAGGAGGTGGACGTAAAATATCTTACGTGGAAGACAGTCATACTGTTGGACTTGGCTTCAGCAAGACGTGTGTTGGAGCTGGGGGCTTTGTCTCACAAAAGTCCCTATTTAATTTTCCATGAGGACAGAGCTGAACTCAGAACTCGTTAGCAATTTCTTCCTAAAGTGGTGTCTACGTTTCACATCAACCAACCTATTGTGGTTCCGGTTGTTACCAACACCTCTGCTACTTCAAAGTCTTTGGATATTGTGAGGGCATTGAAGGTGTATGTAAAGCGAACAGCTCGTCACAGAAATTCGGACTCGCTGTTTGTTCTTTATGATCCCAATAAAATTGGGTGTCCTGCTTCAGAGCAGACAATTGCACACTGGAATAAGCAGGCTGGATCAGGCTCACTATCCAGCATGCTTATTCCATGGCAGGTTTGCCATGTCCAAAATCAGTACAGGCCCACTCTACTAGGTCAGTGGGTTCTTCCTGGGCAGCTGCCCGGGGTGTCTCGGCTTTACAGCTCTGCCGAGCAGCTACTTGGTCAGGTTCAAACACGTTTGCTAAGTTCTACAAGTTCGATACTTTGGCCTCTGAGGACCTTCAGTTTGGTCAATCAGTTCTGCAGGAACCCCAGCACTCTCCCACTCGGTTTGGGGGCTTTGGTACATCCCCATGGTACTAAATGGAACCCCAGTATCCTCTACGACGTAAGAGAAAATAGGATTTTAATTACCTACCGGTAAATCCTTTTCTTGTAGTCCATAGAGGATACTGGGTGCCCGCCCGGTGCTTCGTTTTTAATGCACTGTTACTTAGTTAAGTAATGTTGGTTCAGCCGTTACTGTTCCTGTTTTCAAGTTTGGTTAGCTTGACTTTCCTCTTGTTGTGTGTGCTGGTTCGGAATCTCACCACTATGCTGATCTATCCTTCTCTCAAAGTATGTCCGTCTCCTCGGGCACAGTTTCCTAGACTGAGTCTGGTAGGAGGGGCATAGAGGGAGGAGCCAGCCCACACTATCAAATTCTTAAAGTGCCCATGGCTCCTAGTGGACCCGTCTACACCCCATTGTGCTAAATGGAACCCCAGTATCCTCTACGGACTACTAGATAAGGATTTACCGGTAGGTTATTAAAATCCTTTTATTTCTATGCCTGATTGTCCAGCCCTTATTTTGATGCACTTTAGGACTATTGCACTTTATGGAATATAAAAGTTAATTGCTGTGAAAAGCATTTGGATGTTGCTGGCTTTTTTCTATACGTCTTGCTATCACAAGACTAGAGAAAATGATGTTGAATATCCTCCAAACTCTATATAAGGAATATGGGTGGTCTGGAATAAAATTTATCAAGGTGTTTTTTTTTTTATTATTTAAAACAGAGTCCATATCATATTAGAAAATGCATTAAAAGAAATAAAATATTTTTAAAAACACAGATAATTAAAAAAGATAAATATCTGTGTTTTTAATTATCTGTGTTTTTAAAATATTTTATTTCTTTTGATGCATTTTCTAATATGGTAGACTCTGCTTTAATAACAAAAAAAAACCCTTGTTAAATTTTATTTCTGACCACCCATATTCCTTATATAGAGTTTGTAGGCTATTTATCACCATGTTCTCTAATCTTGTTGACACCATTGGTCGCTTAAACCCTTATTACCGATTATCACATGCTCTTTTTACAGTAACTCCCCATTAGTGTATACTTAAGAGACAGTTGACGCCCTTGAAATTTGGGAGTGTCTGTGAACTAAAATAGAACGGTTAGATATATTCTCACAGGTGGCGCTGCATTCTCTTGTTTTCACACACATATATATATATATATATATATATATATATATATATATATATGGAAAATAAAAGGTGAGAATAGGCGCCTCCTAGTGTAGTATTAAATGTATGATATGACCATCACCCTTAGTATCACCCTGTAAAGTGGAACTGTACCGTATATGGTGGAATTCCAACCACCTTTAAAATAGCATAGGGTCACAATCTGAGCGACGTCATCAGTGATGTTCTATTAATGTTCCTCCTTCTTGTTGCTCACATGGTCAGAATAAAAGTGGAAAAAGGACCGATAGTGTAGTACTTTTTACACAACAATACACATTTATTTGGAACTAGTCCGACAGTAAAAACATTGCCCGTACCATATAATAAATTAAAAACAGCTTATCTGTATTTTAAGTCGTCCATACGTGTAAACACTCAACGCATTTCGTCCTACGCAATCAGCCTGGACTTCCTCAGGAGAGTGATGATAGTGAATGTGTGGACACATATTTATACCCCTCTTAATTAATTCAATTACACATGAAATTGATGTTTTTCCTGGTTTACCGGAAGTGACGTCATTTCCGTCAGTAAAAATTTATCTATTAGTATTATTTCAAAGCGCATATTGCGCCAAGCACATGATTCTCAGGTTCATGTGTTTGGCCAGATGTGTGCTGCCTGTTTGAAGCGGTTATTATGCCCCCGTCCGCCGTGACCGCCGGAAGTCACGGACAGATCGGAGCAGTGATGTCCGCCCTCTCTCAAACTGGCTTCACGGAGCCCAGTACGCATGCGCCTGCCAGGTCAGTCACAGTGCTGCCCGTCGTCGCCGCGTATAGGCTCTTTCCGTCAGTGAGATCTGTCTATTGTACGGCGCCATTTTACCGAAGACTGTGTACTAATATAATACCTGATACGGGTAACAGATAGATAATAATAGAAAACAGGGATTATAAATATGTGTCCCGTGCTACTGGTTAATTATGGGGAAAGATTAAAAAGCATTGTGAATGGAAAATCTTTTCCTATATTATCTGTGAACGGATTACCGCAATTTATATAAGTGCAATATTCAAAGTGCTTGTGCAAGATACATATACTTCTTAAAATATAGTGCACAGTTTTATAATATTCAAAGTGCCTGTGCAGTGAGACTTGTGCATACTTCGATTAATTGTCCAATGTGCATATACTAAAAACATAGTGAGCATAGTGTTTATAAATTTAAAGTGACAGTGCAGATTAAAATGAAATTAGAACTATCTATAAAAAATATTAAAACAATGGATTTAGAGAAAAGGTGCTATTTCATAATTGTCATTAAGACCTCTTGGTGCCAGAGTTTTTAATTCATATATCCAGTGCATTTCCCGCTGTGAGAGTTTTTTCTCTCGATCGCCTCCTCTTCGTCCCATATGGACTATTTCAAGTGTTCTGATTGTGAGGCCTTTTGGATCAGATCCATGACACAATTTAAAATGCTTGGGTACCGAATGATGTTCCTGTTTATTTTTAATGCTTCTGATATGTTCTTGGATACGTAATTTTAATTGTCTCTTAGTTTTCCCTATGTACCTAAGTTTACAAGGGCATTCGAGCATGTATATTACCCAAGATGTGTTGCATGTTGCTCGATCCTTTGAAAAGTATGTTTTGGAACCATCTGTATTAGAGAAAGATTTTGTATGAGGGTTCACAAATTGACAGATATTGCAGTGCTGACATTTGACAAGTCCCTTTATATCCAAAAAATTATTTCTATCTTTTTCATGTTGGATAGGAAGCAGCATGCTCGGTGCAAGATGGTCTTTTAAATTCTTTGCTTTTCTAAAAACCACCTGTGGTTTATCTGGTAAAATTGAGCTTAAAATGGTGTCTGTATGTAGGATCCCCCAATGTTTGTTTAAAATGCTCCGAATTTTCTTGTCCTGACAGTTAAAAGATGTAATAAAATTCAGCCCTTGGTTTTGTTTGTCTTTGACCCTATATTCCAAAAGATCCTGTCAGTCTGTAGCGTGAGTCCTGATTTGTGCTTCTTCCACTAGAGTCTTGGGATAACCCCTCTCTAAAAAGCGTTCTCCATATAGAGTTAGTTGTTCCTCCGTATCCTCTGATTTCGTACAGTTTCTTTTTATTCTACAGAATTGTGAATATGGAGTGTTCGTCTTCCATTTGGTTGCATGTCCGCTCTTATAGTGTATATATGAATTGGTATCTACCTGTTTGATGTAATTCTTTGTTATTACTTCAGTATCTTTACTGCTTAAAATCAAGTCCAAGTATTCAATTTCTGTTGCACTCACTTTGTAGGTAAAGGATAAATTGTAATCGTTCCTTTCCAAATGTGTCATGAAATCAATAAAACACTCCCTAGTTCCATCCCAAACTAAAAGTATGTCATCTATATAACGTTTGTACACAACAATATGTTTAAAATAAGGATTATTACTATATACAAATTTCTGTTCCCAGCTCCCCATGTGCAGGTTGGCGAAGCTGGGTGCGAAAACAGTGCCCATCGCTGTTCCGCAAATTTGTAAATAAAATTTCTCTAAAAATTTAAAATAATTGTGTTTAAGTATAAAATCCATAAATTTGCATATAAGTTCTTTATGTGCACTGTCCAAGGTGTCATCCTTATCCAAAAATTCTTTGCAAGATTCTATCCCTTTTTCCTGTGATATGGATGTATACAGGGATTGGACATCGATTGTTATCCATAAATATTCTTGTTTCCATTTAAAAGTTTCTAAAAATTGTAGCAGTGATGTTGTGTCTTTGACATACGAGTCTAACTTTGGAACATATTTTTTTTTAAAAACCTCAACATATTCAGATAAATTCGCAGTTAATGAGCCGATGCCTGCCAGAATTGGCCTACCTGGAGGATCAATCAACCGTTTATGTATTTTGGGCAAATAATAAAAATAGATAAAATGGGATGGTTGGTTATTAAAAATTGATATTCATCTTTCGTTATAGTTTCTTGATGTAAAGCTGTAATCAACATGGATCTGAGTTCTTCCACATAGATCTCCGTGGGGTCTGCGGATAATTCTCTATATGAATCTGTGTCTCCTAGTAGACGATATGCTTCATTCTCATATTGGATACGGTTCATAACTACCAAGCCTCCTCCTTTGTCTGCTTGGCGTATCACGATCTGTTTGTTGTTTTTCAGATCTTTCAATGCTTTTTTCTCAAAATTGGATAAATTAGTTTTTGTGTTTGGTTTGAGTAACTCAAAGTCCTTTTTAACTAGTTCGTAAAAAAGGTCAATTTGATTACTCCTTGACTCAAGTGGATAGTATTTTGATTGAGGTCTGAGCCCTGACTTAGATCCAGCTTCAGGATTTCCATTTTGGCTGCTAGCCTTCTTCTGAAAATGTCTCTTCAATGTAAGCTTTCTTACAAATTTGTTTAAATCAGTGAACGCTTCAAAGTCATCCATCTGGGATGTGGGAGCAAAAGAAAGTCCTTTGGACAATAATGTCCTTTTGGCATGGGTTAAGACATAATCGGACAAGTTAAAAATCCCCTTTTCCCCCATCGCTGGGGTGTCTAATGTCTGAGGTTTCTTCTTTTTTTGTAATCGCTTAGAGCCCCCCCTTCTTCCTCTTCGAACCTTCTTTTTAGGGGTGATGCTCTCTGTATTGTTTCTTTGACATAGGGATCCCGCCTCACCCTTTGTTCTGAGGCTGTTGGGGATAAAAAAACCTCAGCATCTGTCTCCGAATGTAGTCTGCTAAGGGCTGAGTATCTGTTCTGAGTTTCAAATTTCACCTTTCCTGGTGTTCTAGGTTTATAGAATCCATTGTCCTTATAGTTTCTTTGTTTCTGTGGGATGGTTCGCTAATTTTGGTGTCTTTGATTGGAAAGGTCCCGTTTCCTAAGATCTTCCGGGTCTCTAAATCCATTCCATTTCTTTACTCTACCGTTCATATAGTCATTTTTATCCCGTTGATACTTCCTTTCTTTTAGGGTTACAACTTCATCCTCAATTTTTTCCAGTTTCTTCACCAGAACAATCTCGTTGATCTTGTAATCTTCTTTCCCCTTGTATGGTTCCATGGCAACTTCCTCCTTCTTAATATCTTCTTCAAGTGCGACTAGTTCTCTCTTTTTCTCTTCAATGATTAAGCTCATGAGTTTAGTTGAACAATCATGTAAAATTGTGTCCCAATTTTTCATAAAGTTATCATTTTGTGTATTAAAAGTGGGTTGTTTAAATACCCTCAGTCCCCGTGGTACTCTATTTACTTTAATATACTGCTCTAAAACGGTAATGTCCCACCAGGTTTTTAGTTCCTTGGTGAACAATTTTTCTATGTTCCAGAATTTATCATCCAAACCTTCTTTTACTCGTGGTGTAGGTTCGTTATTCTCATTAAAAATCCTTTGACATATGTCTCCTCTCTTTGATCCCCCTAACTGTGATCTGAGGGTATTCATTTTATTTGAGAGGTGAAGGAGAAGGTAGCAGCCTTATACCCTGAAGAACAATAATTTTCTGCTAGTGGTGGTGGTAAATGGCGCTGAGTCCTTCTTAAAACGACCTATCCTTTTCTCAATGATAAATTTCCAGTGTCTAAAATACACTCCCCCAATATTCTATTTCGTGGGGTGGCAGCCCTTTTCTCCAGTGGTTAGCTGTTCAAGCCCACCAATTGTAAGTCTGGAAAATAAAAGGTGAGAATAGGCGCCTCCTAGTGTAGTATTAAATGTATGATATGACCATCACCCTTAGTATCACCCTGTAAAGTGGAACTGTACCGTATATGGTGGAATTCCAACCACCTTTAAAATAGCATAGGGTCACAATCTGAGCGACGTCATCAGTGATGTTCTATTAATGTTCCTCCTTCTTGTTGCTCACATGGTCAGAATAAAAGTGGAAAAAGGACCGATAGTGTAGTACTTTTTACACAACAATACACATTTATTTGGAACTAGTCCGACAGTAAAAACATTGCCCGTACCATATAATAAATTAAAAACAGCTTATCTGTATTTTAAGTCGTCCATACGTGTAAACACTCAACGCGTTTCGTCCTACGCAATCAGCCTGGACTTCCTCAGGAGTGTGATGATAGTGAATGTGTGGACACATATTTATACCCCTCTTAATTAATTCAATTACACATGAAATTGATGTTTTTCCTGGTTTACCGGAAGTGACGTCATTTCCGTCAGTAAAAATTTATCTATTAGTATTATTTCAAAGCGCATATTGCGCCAAGCACATGATTCTCAGGTTCATGTGTTTGGCCAGATGTGTGCTGCCTGTTTGAAGCGGTTATTATGCCCCCGTCCGCCGTGACCGCCGGAAGTCACGGACAGATCGGAGCAGTGATGTCCGCCCTCTCTCAAACTGGCTTCACGGAGCCCAGTACGCATGCGCCTGCCAGGTCAGTCACAGTGCTGCCCGTCGTCGCCGCGTATAGGCTCTTTCCGTCAGTGAGATCTGTCTATTGTACGGCGCCATTTTACCGAAGACTGTGTACTAATATAATACCTGATACGGGTAACAGATAGATAATAGAAAACAGGGATTATAAATATGTGTCCCGTGCTACTGGTTAATTATGGGGAAAGATTAAAAAGCATTGTGAATGGAAAATCTTTTCCTATATTATCTGTGAACGGATTGCCGCAATTTATATAAGTGCAATATTCAAAGTGCTTGTGCAAGATACATATACTTCTTAAAATATAGTGCACAGTTTTATAATATTCAAAGTGCCTGTGCAGTGAGACTTGTGCATACTTCGATTAATTGTCCAATGTGCATATACTAAAAACATAGTGAGCATAGTGTTTATAAATTTAAAGTGACAGTGCAGATTAAAATGAAATTAGAACTATCTATAAAAAATATTAAAACAATGGATTTAGAGAAAAGGTGCTATTTCATAATTGTCATTAAGACCTCTTGGTACCAGAGTTTTTAATTCATATATCCAGTGCATTTCCCGCTGTGAGAGTTTTTTCTCTCGATCGCCTCCTCTTCGTCCCATATGGACTATTTCAAGTGTTCTGATTGTGAGGCCTTTTGGATCAGATCCATGACACAATTTAAAATGCTTGGGTACCGAATGATGTTCCTGTTTATTTTTAATGCTTCTGATATGTTCTTGGATACGTAATTTTAATTGTCTCTTAGTTTTCCCTATGTACCTAAGTTTACAAGGGCATTCGAGCATGTATATTACCCAAGATGTGTTGCATGTTGCTCGATCCTTTGAAAAGTATGTTTTGGAACCATCTGTATTAGAGAAAGATTTTGTATGAGGGTTCACAAATTGACAGATATTGCAGTGCTGACATTTGACAAGTCCCTTTATATCCAAAAAATTATTTCTATCTTTTTCATGTTGGATAGGAAGCAGCATGCTCGGTGCAAGATGGTCTTTTAAATTCTTTGCTTTTCTAAAAACCACCTGTGGTTTTTAGAGAGGGGTTATCCCAAGACTCTAGTGGAAGAAGCACAAATCAGGACTCACGCTACAGACCGACAGGATCTTTTGGAATATAGGGTCAAAGACAAACAAAACCAAGGGCTGAATTTTATTACATCTTTTAACTGTCAGGACAAGAAAATTCGGGGCATTTTAAACAAACATTGGGGGATCCTACATACAGACACCATTTTAAGCTCAATTTTACCAGATAAACCACAGGTGGTTTTTAGAAAAGCAAAGAATTTAAAAGACCATCTTGCACCGAGCATGCTGCTTCCTATCCAACATGAAAAAGATAGAAATAATTTTTTGGATATAAAGGGACTTGTCAAATGTCAGCACTGCAATATCTGTCAATTTGTGAACTCTCATACAAAATCTTTCTCTGATACAGATGGTTCCAAAACATACTTTTCAAAGGATCGAGCAACATGCAACACATCTTGGGTAATATACATGCTCGAATGCCCTTGTAAACTTAGGTACATAGGGAAAACTAAGAGACAATTAAAATTACGTATCCAAGAACATATCAGAAGCATTAAAAATAAACAGGAACATCATTCGGTATCCAAGCATTTTAAATTGTGTCATGGATCTGATCCAAAAGGCCTCACAATCAGAACACTTGAAATAGTCCATATGGGACGAAGAGGAGGCGATCGAGAGAAAAAACTCTCACAGCGGGAAATGCACTGGATATATGAATTAAAAACTCTGGCACCAAGAGGTCTTAATGACAATTATGAAATAGCACCTTTTCTCTAAATCCATTGTTTTAATATTTTTTATAGATAGTTCTAATTTCATTTTAATCTGCACTGTCACTTTAAATTTATAAACACTATGCTCACTATGTTTTTAGTATATGCACATTGGACAATTAATCGAAGTATGCACAAGTCTCACTGCACAGGCACTTTGAATATTATAAAACTGTGCACTATATTTTAAGAAGTATATGTATCTTGCACAAGCACTTTGAATATTGCACTTATATAAATTGCGGTAATCCGTTCACAGATAATATAGGAAAAGATTTTCCATTCACAATGCTTTTTAATCTTTCCCCATAATTAACCAGTAGCACGGGACACATATTTATAATCCCTGTTTTCTATTATTATCTATCTGTTACCCGTATCAGGTATTATATTAGTACACAGTCTTCGGTAAAATGGCGCCGTACAATAGACAGATCTCACTGACGGAAAGAGCCTATACGCGGCGACGACGGGCAGCACTGTGACTGACCTGGCAGGCGCATGCGTACTGGGCTCCGTGAAGCCAGTTTGAGAGAGGGCGGACATCACTGCTCCGATCTGTCCGTGACTTCCGGCGGTCACGGCGGACGGGGGCATAATAACCGCTTCAAACAGGCAGCACACATCTGGCCAAACACATGAACCTGAGAATCATGTGCTTGGCGCAATATGCGCTTTGAAATAATACTAATAGATAAATTTTTACTGACGGAAATGACGTCACTTCCGGTAAACCAGGAAAAACATCAATTTCATGTGTAATTGAATTAATTAAGAGGGGTATAAATATGTGTCCACACATTCACTATCATCACACTCCTGAGGAAGTCCAGGCTGATTGCGTAGGACGAAACGCGTTGAGTGTTTACACGTATGGACGACTTAAAATACAGATAAGCTGTTTTTAATTTATTATATGGTACGGGCAATGTTTTTACTGTCGGACTAGTTCCAAATAAATGTGTATTGTTGTGTAAAAAGTACTACACTATCGGTCCTTTTTCCACTTTTATTCTGACCATGTGAGCAACAAGAAGGAGGAACATTAATAGAACATCACTGATGACGTCGCTCAGATTGTGACCCTATGCTATTTTAAAGGTGGTTGGAATTCCACCATATACGGTACAGTTCCACTTTACAGGGTGATACTAAGGGTGATGGTCATATCATACATTTAATACTACACTAGGAGGCGCCTATTCTCACCTTTTATTTTCCAGACTTACAATTGGTGGGCTTGAACAGCTAACCACTGGAGAAAAGGGCTGCCACCCCACGAAATAGAATATTGGGGGAGTGTATTTTAGACACTGGAAATTTATCATTGCGAAAAGGATAGGTCGTTTTAAGAAGGACTCAGCGCCATTTACCACCACCACTAGCATATATATATATATATATATATATATATATGTTTGTCCTGTTATACATTCAGACACCACAGCACTGATTGGGATGAAACCAATGCAAGGTGGTCCAGTTGGATCCTGGCTAGGGTTTAGGGGGGTTAGGGTCCCGGTCGGACCTCACGGCGGAATGCGCCGGACAGAACTCTCATCCAGGGAGCCTGTTCTGGCCCTTCCATTGAATAGATATTGAAGAAAACTCCACTAAGTGGTAACATTGGATCCCAGAAGACATACTAGGGGTTTATGGTCGGTTGGACCTCATGGCAGAATGTGCTGGGCTGAACTTTGACCCACGGTGCCTGTTCTGGACCTTCCACTGGATGGATCTGGAAGAAAACTCCACCAATTAGGATGAATTCAATGTGAGGTGGTCTAGTTGGATCATAATCAGATTTTAATGTGGTTAGGGTCCTGGCCGGATCTCTCAGTGTAATGCGCCGGGCAGAAATTTTACCAAGGGAGCCTGTTCTGGGCCTTCCACTGGATCGATTTCGTAAAAAAACTTCACTAAGTTCAACTTCACTAACTTCACATTGGATCGCAGAAGACATACTAGGGGTTTATGGTCGGTTGGCCTTCATGGCAGAATGCGCTGGACTGAACTTTGACCCATGGTGCCTGTTCTGGACCTTCCACTGGATGGATCTGGAAGAAAACTGCACCAATTAGGATGAATTCAATGTGAGGTGGTCTAGTTGGATCATAATCAGATTTTAATGGGGTTAGGGTCCTGGCCGGATCTCACAGTGTAATGCGCCGGGCAAAAATTATACCAACGGAGCCTGTTCTGGGCCTTCCACTGGATGGATTTGGTAAAAAATGTCACAGAGTGGTAACAATGGATCACAGAAGACATACTAGGGGTTTGGGGTCGGTCGGACCTCATGGCGGAACGCGCCGGGTAGAACTTTGACCACCGGAGCCTGTTCTGGGTCTTCCACTGGATGGATTTGGAAGAAAACTGCACCAGCTGGGAAGAAACCAATGTGAGGTGGTCTAGTTGGATCCTAACCAGGTTTTACTGTGGTAAGGGTCCTGGTCGGACCTCATTGTGTAGTGGGCCGGGCATAAATTTGACCCTGGGAGACTGTTCTGGGCCTTCCACTTGATGGATTTGGAAGAAACCTTCACAGATTGGTAACAATGGATCCCAGAAGACATACTAGGGGGCTGGGGTCAGTCGGGCCTCATGGCGGAATGTTGCGGGCAGAACTTTGACCCAGGGAGACTGTTCTAGGCCTTCCACTGGATGGATTTGGAAGAAAATTTCACAGAGTGGTAACATTGGATCCTAGAAGACATACTAGGTGGTTGAGGTCAGTCGGACCTCACAGCAGAATGCGCCAGGGAGCCTATTATGGGCCTTCCACTGGATGGATTTGAAAGAAAACGTCACAGAGTCGTAACATTGGATCTCAGAAGACATACTGGGGGTCCCAGTCTGACCTCCCGTTGCTGTATGCTGGGCAGAACTTTGGCCCGGGGAACCTGTTCTGGGCCTTCCACTGGATGGATTTTGAAGAAAACTTTAATGACCTGAAATAACTGAGAAAAATGGAGGTGGGAAAACAAAAAAGGTTGTGTACCCAAAAGCCTTGGAATAGAGCAACATTGACAACAGAAGGAAAACTGTAAACCCATCTTGCAATGAAAAAAGTGCTAATAAAACTGAACAGAAAGAAATCTGGGAATCAGGGCTGCTGGCAACACCCCAAAATCAAAAACAACATTGGGCAGCCACCTCATGGGTGTATTGGAAGTGCTACTAAGCAACTTATTATTTTTAATATGTTGTCAGTTACATCCAACACACTGATAAATTAATAACTAGAAAATGTAATCCTGCGCAACGCCACAGCACCAGCTCTCACAGAGACACTGCTCACAGGAAAGCAGCACATCACTGCCTAACTATGACACACCCTTCTGACTGAAAATTTTTACAAAATGTCAAATTTAACACATAACTCAAATGACGACATATCAGACCTTATCAAACATGACTTGTACAATCATGGTTTATTCCCTGAGAAGCCACTTCAGAATCAGCCAACAGTGAGTGTTTAATTCAATTGCGCTGTTCATTTTAATACATAAATATTTAACTGTATAGGTCAAACTAAACAGCCTACTATGAACTATTTTTCTTCCCATTCTGTATCATCGCCAAGTAGAACTATTTTGTCACAACAAGGATCATTTTATAAGATAGATATACCACATTTGGGTGTGCAGTAACGCTCTAATTTAAGCACGCCTTGGGTAGTTGAATGCATTTGGCCTTTGGCCTCGTGCGTCACAACACACACCAAGGCATGCATTTATCAGAGCATGACCACACACCCAAATGTGGTATATCTATTACTTATACTGATATGACACTATAGTAGGTAATATAATAAGTCACGTTCACAGGTGCGGATAAGCAGCATTGAAAGTGTACTTACTATAATGGGGGTCATTACGAGTTGTTCTCTCAGTAAATTTCTTCGCATCGCAGCGATTTTCCGCTTAGTGCGCATGCGCAATGTTCGCACTGCGACTGCGCCAAGTAAATTTGCTATGCAGTTAGGAATTTTACTCACGGCTTTTTCTTCGTTCTGGTGATCGTACTGTGATTGACAGGAAGTGGGTGTTTCTGGGCGGAAACTGGCCGCTTTATGGGTGTGTGTGAAAAAACGCTACCGTTTCTGGGAAAAACGCGGGAGTGGCTGGAGAAACGGAGGAGTGTCTGGGCGAACGCTGGGTGTGTTTGTGACGTCAAACCAGGAACGACAAGCACTGAACTGATCGCAGATGCCGAGTAAGTTTCGAGTTACTCAGAAACTGCACAGAGATGTCTTATCGCAACATTGCGAATCTTTCGTTCGCAATTTTGCTAAGCTAAGATTCACTCCCAGTAGGCGGCGGCTTAGCGTGTGCAAAGCTGCTAAAAGCAGCTTGCGAGCGAACAACTCGGAATGACCACCAATATACAGTAAATGCAATCTATGAGCAGAGTGCATGTACTTTTCTGTAATAGTGTGTAATATAGTACGGTTACCCCTTTGCATATGGAGACAGCCTCTCTGGACAGGGATTTGGGGTAAGATACTGTCTGCTCCATGATGGACTGGAATAACTCATCTTCATCTTCTCCATCAAACGGTGGCTTGTGTAAGGACAGAAAACAGACAAGCTAATTAAAACCTTCTTTTCATATAATGGATAAATAATAATTCCATAATTTAGATAGGATAAAATAAACATGACATTAGTTCATGATGTAAATAATTCATATTCTGATGAATAATACATAGTCTTATGTTGAACATGACAGTGTTATATTAATACCTTCTAAAACATTTTTAGAACAAAAGAGACAGTAACATTAATATCTTTAATCAGAGTAGTAAGATACAATGCTTCACACTGTAACCAATAAACTAACTCTTCTGTGTTTTGCAGATGTGCATATATTCATTGTTTGTTAATGCATGTAATATTTTCTGTTTGGTATTAATCATCTTTTATATGATTTTTCCAGCTGAAGTGTAACTTGCACTTTCAGGATGGCAGCAGATTATGTTCTACTGGGCTGGTATCCTTATAGTCAGGAAAAGCATAGCAATAGATACACTAAGCATAAGCCACATACAGTAGGTGAATGCATAGGGCACCAAATTAGTCAGGGCCAGATCTGACTGCAAGACATAGTATGTGGCACAAGAAACCTGATAGAACAAGGTAAAGGTAATATCTGCTTCAGCAGACAAAACATACCTGTCCGGCCAGCATTTCATACAGTAAGACGCCATAGGACCACCAGTCCACTGATTTCCCATAAGGCTGGTATGCAATAATCTGAAAACAATAGACATATTATAAGAACACAGTCTACAAATGTTTACATATTTATTGTTTAAGTAGAAATGTTTAGTTTTACAGTTATTCCTTTATTTATCTGACTCATCCCTCCAAGAAGAGAAGGTTTATATTCAACAGGCCAACAGACAGCCACTGTAGCTTCAGGTCAATGGCGTATCTATATTGGGTGCACACAGGTCATGGCTGCCCCACACAGTTCATCCCGTGCCCATAATTATCCTGGTCTCCGAAGTCCGGCATCTGCCAGTGCTGCATGGCGTCCATTTTCCCAGTGATTTGCACTTACACAATAGAGGAAGTTTCCAGGAGCGTGGCATGGGTGCCATGTTCTCGGAGACCTGTGCATGTGTAATAGACTTTGGCACAAACCAAAGTCTTCTGCTCTGCCGAAGAGTAGGGGGCTGCACGGAGCATACACATGAGCCATTCCCTCTCTTAAACCAGCTCTACTTCAGGTAGAGAATTGAAAAGGTAATTAGACACCAAGCACACTAAACAAATACTTTATTTAGCAGGATTCTGGGGGGGGGGGGGGGGGGGGAGGAAAGCCTGTGGGATTTTTCCAGTGCAGTTTGTGCAGCCTAAGAAAATGCACCAATAGAAACTGCAAATGTTAATAGCCTCCAGATCAGGTAAAAAGGCTGGATGATGGCAGTACCCAGCTCTAGCGCACCGCTTGTGATTGGCTGTTTACAAATGCTCCACTGTTGCTTACAGTATTTTGTCTTTGCGTGCACATACAGTATATTATTCTTATTCTTGCCATTATATTTAAGCAAAACTTTATTATTCTCTTTCTGCTGCATTAGAGTAGTTTTAGCAGTTTTTCTTTGGTTTAGCCGCATATGCTACTGTTGCCAACTGAAAGTACTTTAGGATTGTTGCCACTTTGCAAATGGTTGCAATTGAGAATTTTTTAATGAAGGCAAGTTGCACAATTATGGGAAACCTTGCATAAGCCCCAGATTTCCTCCTTTACAAGTACATATGTTGTATGTGCTACCACATCATACCTTCCAACATGACCCATTTCATTAGGTACCAAATGCTCTGTTCCTGGACTTCCTTACTAGTGGCAGTTGCAGAGATGGGACTGTAGTACAGTCCAAAATTCAAATAGTGGAGCAGCACCAACTGGCAGTGAGTCCAGGCCTCAGATGATGGCAGTGTTTGGGGGTGCAGTTGGTGAGGTTCCCCTATTTGAATTTTGGAAGCCCAGGAACAGAGCATTTTGTACCTAATGGAATGGGTCATGTTGAAGAGTATGTCACATATGTGTGATGCTCTGACAGCAAGTACAGTATATCATCAAATGCAGACCATGCTGCAAGAGCAGTACCATCTTTACATATAGGCGCAAGTGCCCCATGATTATAGGGGCCTTTGAGCAGGGATGGGCTGGTGCCTCCGGAGCTTCTGTTGAGAGGCAGATAGAGAATGCTGTCCAGTTACTCTGATTGTGGATTACTCACAGTCAGAGTGGCCAGGCACCATTTCCTACCTGCCTCCCAGCCTGAAGCTGACATTGAATGGTTGTCAGCATGCTGATTCGTGGATGGCTGGAGCTATCACAGTGCATGATTTTTTTTCTATAGTAATGTAAATGGTGGGTAGGTACCCCAGAGCATTGCATTGCCCAAAGCCTACAATGCTGTTAAGAGGGTTCTGAGCATGAATATTATGTTAAAGTTTGTAAACTTTCCATAGCATGTTGTATGTTGTACAGTATATAAAACTAATTCAAAAGAATATATCCAGCCAATAAGACTAACACTGCAATCACCAGCAGAATTATCTTCCATGGCTGTAGGAAACAAGAAGCTTTAATAAAGTCTTTGCACAGAACTGGGGAAGATCTGTACAAAGCCAGGACTTGGCTTACATTGCCTATAAATGTTCAGTACTATGACTGTGGAATACTAAGGAGTGTAAACAATGGCCACCAAACAAGACCACTTTAACTATTTCAATACACATGGTCTTACAAAGATACAATTATTTTAAAATATTTCCCAGAATGACTTATTTTGTACTCCCTATTCCTGGTGTGTGTGCACGTAGCTATTCGGTCAGCTAAACCAAGATCTCTTTTTATGAAGTTGAGAATTCTACAGATGATGAACTATGTATTTTTATATAAGATAAATACAGTAGTGCAGGGTTTATGTAGAATAAATTATTATTGCATAACCAATGGAAAAAGGCAACAGGTACAGATGTGTCCTCATTTATCAATCCTTCTGGCCATGTATACCTTATGCTAGCCATACATCAGACCAACCTCAGACCAACTTTTCTCCAACACTCCAACCATCCAACTTGTCTGTTCAACTAAAACAGTGCTCCACACATCTAACCAACTTTTCATCAGACCAACCAACCTGCCAACTTCTGTCCAACTTGTGGTGTCACCAAAGTAGGCGGACAGTGCCTGCCTACAGTACTTCAGTTTTTTTTTTTACTCAAAACATGCGCCCTCACATCTCGCTCTCCATCACTTCTCTCTCGCATCCTCACATCTCGCTCTCCATCACTTCTCTCTTGCTCTCTCACACCCCCACATATCTTAAGTGTGTGAGGGACAATAGCTGAGCACCTAAGTGGTCTCCGCGGATTGTCCGACAGGCTGGAGCCCGCTATGTTACTGGAGCGGTGCGTGTGTGCTGCACAGCACCATATGTGCCCTGCGACTGGAGCTTGCAGCGTTGTGAGGTGGTCCCTGGCTCCTGTATCTGGAGCAGGAAGGAGGCGGTGAGTGGCAGGTCCCTTCAGCGTTGAAGGCAGCGGCGGGATAGAACCTGCAGCCTGCGAGGGATGGAGCCTGGCGGCGCTGAGGTGGCCGGTCCCTCCTGAAGTTGGAGCTGGTCCCTGCGATGTTGAAGGCAGCGGCGGGATGGAACCTGATGGCGGTGAGGTGGCCAGCCCCTGCCGCCGGCGCAAAACAGAGGCTGACGGCCAGTGCGGGAAAGATGCTGGCGGTAGTGAGGTGGACGGTACCTGCGGCCAGTGCGAAAAGGATGCTGGCGCGGTGAGGTGGACGGTACCGGCGGCCGGCTCGTGACAGAGGCTGGCGGCCGGTGCTGGAAGGATGCTGGTGGCGGTGAGGTGTACTGTACCTGCTGCCAGCGCAGGACAGAGGTTGGCGGCCGGTGTGGGAAGGATGCTGGTGGCGGTGAGGTGTCCGGTGGTCGATACCTACGTCCGAAGGGGGATGGAGGCTGTGAGATGGACGGCAGCCGGAGCGGGATAGAGGCGCACAAAAAATATTAGACATACATGGGGGAGGAGGGGGGATTGGAGGTGCCATCAGTGGTAGGAAGGGATTGGAGGTGCTTCCTGGGGGGGGGGATTCGAGGTCCCACCTGTACTGCTGTGGATAAGAGATGAATCTTGTGGGGGTAGCAAGTGCTGATCAGGGGTGATGGCCGTGTGTGGCTCTTTTGCAGGAGGAGCGGGTGACGATCGAGGGCGGCGGTGAGGTGCTGGTTGAGGGGGGCCCTTTGCGGGGGAAGCAAATAGCTATCTTGGGCAGGGGGGGCCAGGTGCTGCTTGTTGGATTCATTTAGGTATGCCAATTAATAATTGGTGGGTGGAGGGGGGTGCTGGCAGGGGAGACAGTGTTGCTGTATGTGTGGGTGGGTGAGAGACAGTGTTGCTGTATGTGTGGGTGGGTGGAGTGGGGTGCTGGCAGGGGAGACAGTGTTGCTGTATGTGTGGGGGGGTGCTGGCAGGGGAGACTGTTGCTGCTGCTGTATGTGGGTGGGGGGGGTGCTGACAGGTGAGACTAGCACCTGCAGTTTCCTATAACCGGGCAATCCAACGACCACTCACTTCAGCCCTCACCTGTTATGCTCCTGCCACTTCTCCGGCCCCTATTGCAAGGACAGAATGTGCTGCTGCCGGTGGTGGTCACGGGAGAACAGGCGCCCGGTGTCCGCTACTGATGGGGTGCGGGGAGAACAGTGCTGCGGGTGTGGGATTGCGGGCAGGGGGACAGGCGCTGGGTGTCCACTACTGATGATGTGCGAGCAGGGGAACACTGTTGCGGGTGGTGGTTGCCAGCGGCAATGCCTGGATATTAGGGGCAGCCCGCCGCCACTGCTGAGGGTCCCTGTGTTACAGGGTCAGCTAAGTAGCAGTAAAGTACTGCTGCAGATGCCCCTTGTTTTCCTTCTGCCGCCGCCGCTGCCTGGGTGACAGGGGCAGACTGGTAGCAGTGATGGACTGCCACAGCTGCCCCTGAACCTCATCCTAGCTCCCGCTCCACAGTGCCGCCGCTGCCGGGATCGTGGGATGACAGAGTCAGCCCAGCCGACAGCGATGGTGAAGAAGTAGGCGGACACTGCCGGACAGTGTCCGCCTACTAATCATTCAGTTGGGGGGAAACTTTCCCCCTACATTAGTACGATTAGTTGGGAAAATCAAACAGGTTTGATTTTCCCAACTAGTTGGTCCAACCGTTTCTAGCCATTTTTTTAGCATGTGGGAGCAAACGGCTGATAATCGTTTGCTCCCACACACTGCCAGATTATCGTTCCAACCAGCCAACTAGTTGGCTAGTTGGAACGATATCTTCCTGATGTATGGCTAGTATTAGATAGAGTTGCTTTGAGAGTAATACTAATGAAAAACAATCAATATCTATTGATAAGATGTCACAACTCATGATAAGATGTCACAAGTTAGTATTCGGTATGCGGTTAATATACCGCCCAGAGGCAGAACTCTGGGAGGCAACGGAGTCAGCTGCCGCCGGGCTCCTGCTTTGAAGGGGGGCACCTCTCCTCCTGTTCTGTGTGTTCAGCAACATTAATCAATTAAGTTAATTGACAACAGCCGGTAACTCTTCTGTAGCCAACTTCCCCACTAGCCACTACACCTTACAAATCACACCCTCTTTATTATAGATATACTGGAACCAGACACCTTACTGATGAAGCTATTTGCTCCTATAAAGGAAGCATGAGAATTCTAACTATTTGAGGTTATTTCTCTGACGATTACAAGTAACTTCATATAGTTAGAATTCTCATACTTCTTATGCAACAGCAGATATCTCCACCAGTAAGGTGCATGCTTCCAGTGTAATAGGTTGTGGGTTCTAATCCTGGATATGACACTTGTAAATTAATTGTCAGAGAAATAATCAGCATTGTGAGTGACTGAGCAGATCTATGTAGTGTGTGGCTGGGCCCCTACATAGGGGGTCATTCCGAGTTGTTCGCTCGGTAAAAATCTTCGCATCGCAGCGATTTTCCGCTTAATGCGCATGCGCAATGTCCGCACTGCGACTGCGCCAAGTAAATTTGCTATGCACTTAGGAATTTTACTCACGGCTTTTTCTTCGTTCTGGCGATCGTAATGTGATTGACAGGAAATGGGTGTTACTGGGCGGAAACAGGCCGTTTTATGGGCGTGTGGGAAAAAACGCTACCGTTTCCGGAAAAAAACGCAGGAGTGGCCGGAGAAACGGGGGAGTGTCTGGGCGAACGCTGGGTGTGTTTGTGACGTCAAACCAGGAACGACAAGCACTGAACTGATCGCAGAAGCCGAGTAAGTCTGGAGCTACTCAGAAACTGCTACGAGGTGTGTAATCGCAATATTGCGAATACATCGTTCGCAATTTTAAGATGCTAAGATTCACTCCCAGTAGGCGGCGGCTTAGCATGAGCAAATCTGCTAAAATCCGCTTGCGAGCGAACAACTCGGAATGACCCCCATAGTTCTGCCTAGTTGCAATGGTTTTGTAGTAGCTTCATATAGGGGGTCATTCCGAGTTGTTCGCTCGCAAGCGGATTTTAGCAGATTTGCTCATGCTAAGCCGCCGCCTACTGGGAGTGAATCTTAGCATCTTAAAATTGCGAACGATGTATTCGCAATATTGCGATTACACACCTCGTAGCAGTTTCTGAGTAGCTCCAGACTTACTCGGCTTCTGCGATCAGTTCAGTGCTTGTCGTTCCTGGTTTGACGTCACAAACACACCCAGCGTTAGCCCAGACACTCCCCCGTTTCTCCAGCCACTCCTGCATTTTTTCCGGAAACGGTAGCGTTTTTTCCAACACGCCCATAAAACGGCCTGTTTCCGCCCAGTAACACCCATTTCCTATCAATCACATTACGATCGCCAGAACGAAGAAAAAGCCGTGAGTAAAATTCCTAAGTGCATAGCAAATTTACTTGGCGCAGTCGCAGTGCGGACATTGCGCATGCGCATTAAGCGGAAAATCGCTGCGATGCGAAGATTTTTACCGAGCGAACAACTCGGAATGACCCCCATAGTTAGAATCTGCAGGCTTACTATGCAGGAGCAAATTATATACATGGGGGGAGGGGGTGGCACCAATATTTTTCTTGCCTCCGGGCAACTGAGACAAACTTACGCCACTGATACCGCCTGTTGTGATCCTGGCATTCAGGATCCCAACGCCGGAATTTCCGACAGGCGGCAAAATCCCGACCGCTGCCCTGTATTCCCACTCAGGTGGTGGGTCCACGCCCACCACACGAGTGGGAATTTAACCTGTGGCAAAGCTCACCACTGGGCTCGATGCGTGGTGGGCGCAGTGAGCCTGCGAGGGGACTCGTTGCACTCCATGCTGGTATGGTGGCTGCCAGGATGCCGCTGTCAGGATACTGACAGCCGGCATCCCGACAGCCGGTATATCATATGTATTTCTTTCTAGTTTTCTATACACCTCTTTAGAATACCAGCCTGTAACACCTTACCGTATACAGTATCACAGAAAATCAAGAAAATTTCGAATCAGAACACAGTTAAATGAAGAAAGTGTAGTAAATTGTATTTACTGTAATGTAATATATTCTTTTAGTGTTGGTCGCCTTTAGTCATATGGTTATTTGCTGCTTTTGCGGCAATGAGAGAAGTATGAGCATAACGGCACAGAACATGGACTTGTGCTAAGGAACATAGCACCACATCTCCCATTCTTATTTACTCTCTAATACCCCTTTCACACAAAAAAACCCGGGTCCAACCTGTGTTACTGAACACAGTTTCAAGCCATGTTGCAGCAAATTGAAACCCTCTTCACACCGCAGGTTGGGCCTGGGCTATTGCCAGGTTTTTTTTCTTCCGGCGCTTGGAGATGACAATCTCCAGACGCCGGTGATCTGGCTCTCCATATGCTTTTAGCAAACAGGGTCATCCCACTATTCACTACGTGGGCTACCTGTTATGCACACCAGTGCCAGCAGGAATGTACTGGTGTCTGAACGGAGAGGATGCAAAACAAATAAACTCACAGACAGACTGGGGAATATGACATTACATACATAGAAGGTGATAGGGTAACAAAATAAACACAAAGTGAACAGAGAAGCCCAAAGGCTAAGAAACTGGGTGTCTCCCTAGTATTAGGAATGCTCAGATGGAAAGAAGCGAGATGTTGTGATTTAATACGTAGAGAACCCGAAATGCTGTTGCTAAGGGCAACAGCAAAACCCTAAAGCATGGGTCTTCAACCTGTGGCCCTCCAGCTGCTGTGGAACTACACATCCCAGCATGCCATGCTACAGTTTTGCTATTAAGGCATGCTAAAACTGATGCAGGGCATGCTGGGATGTGTAGTTCCACAGCAGCTGGAGGGCCACAGGTTGAAGACCCATGCCCTAAAGGGTTACCAACGGGTGTGGCAGTAAACGCCTTGGTCAGAGATGGAGTAATAGACACAAGGAGAGTCTCCACAATCCTAGTCCTTACTTGCAGTGCACTGGTTCAGCTTACTGCCACTAAACTGACACCTGAACACCTTGCACAGTGAGAAAGGATTTTGGCAGGCAAGTCTGAGAATACAGCCGCAAACCTGCTAGGTTCACAGAGTAGCAAAAGAACCCCAGCAGGTTAAACGACTGACTCCAGTCTTACTGCTAGGTCTGGATTGGCAGAGTGTAATACCAAATCCCAAGGCCTATTTGCAGTAAGCAACAAACATATACAAAGTTTACACAGTACTAGCTAGCTTTCAGGAACTGACTAACCAACAAAGATTCAGCAGCATCTGCCTAACCTGAGAAGAGGGTTTATATAGCAGGTGTTGTCCACGCCCCACTCAGACCTCACAGACTGTGAACACAAAAACCAGCACCGGATCCCCTGCCGTGCACAGAGCCTGTAACCACTGCACAGCAAAAGACCCGAACCGGAGTATCAGCTACGCTCAGGTTACTCCGTTAGCACTTGTCTCCCGGTTGCCATGACGACGTGGCAGCACAGAGCAGGAGACCCTAACAGTACCCCCCCTCTGACGAGGGGTCAAAGAACCCCTACCACCGGGTTTATCGGGGAACTGCGAGAAGAAAGAGCGTAACAGTCTGGGGGCATGAAGATCACAACTGCGCACCCACGACCGCTCCTCCGGGCCATACCCCTTCCAGTGCACCAAAAATGACAGCCGACCCCGAACCATCTTGGAGTCAAGAATCCTTTCAACAACAAACTCCCTCTGGCCACGTATCAGAAGAGGGGAAGGTCTTCCACTGGAAGAAGGATTACTAATCGCCCGTTTTAAAAGGGAACAATGAAATGTTTTATTGATACCCAAAGAACGGGGTAGATCTAACTGAAATGCCACCGGATTGATAACCCTAGTGATCTTATAAGGACCGATGAACCGGGGGCCTAACTTATGAGATGGCTGTCTCAACTTCAAATTCTTGGTAGACAACCAGACGAAGTCTCCTAATTTGAAGCTGCAGGGTCTTTTCCGCTTATCAAAAACCCTTTTGGTCACTAATGACACAGACACAAGGGCTTTCTTCACTTTCCTCCAAATACCTCTAAGGACCGAAACCACAGAGGAACCACCAGGCGTGGAGTCCTGGGGGTCAAAAGAATTTGGCCTTAGGATGATGCCCATACACACAAAGGAAAGGAGAGATCCCTGTAGCAGAGTGAGCCGCGTTGTTATAGGCAAACTCCGCCATGGACAGATGAGCAACCCAGTCAGTCTGACACTTGGAGACATAACACCAGAGGAACTGCTCCAAGGACTGGTTCACCCTTTCAGTCTGCCCATTAGACTGCGGATGGTAGCCTGACGACAAGCTGACAGAAATCTGGAGATCGGAACAAAATGCCCTCCAGAATTTGGCCACAAACTGGGATCCGCGGTCAGAGACCACATCAAGTGGCAACCCGTGGAGGCGCACAACATGCAGCATAAATAATTCAGACAGGCGTCTGGCCGATGGCAGCCCAACCAATGGAACGAAGTGCGCCATCTTCGAAAACCTGTCAACAACAACCCAGATGGCTGTCATCCCCGAGGATTTGGGCAAGTCCACCACAAAATCCATTGAAATGTGGGTCCATGGCTTAGATGGAATAGAGAGTGGATGTAATGGGCCAACAGGAACCCCTCTAGGAGTCTTATTTCGGGCACAGACGTAACATGCCCGAACCCACTGATCCACATCCCTAGCCACCGAGGGCCACCACACCGCCCTAGATAGCAACTCCCGAGTTCTGGCAATACCCGGGTGACCTGCCGACTTCTTGGCATGGAATTCCAGGAACACTCGCTGTCTTAACCTAGGAGACACAAAAAAAAGACCTACCGGAAGGTCTGGAGGAGCCTGCTCCTGTGCTCTAAGGACTAATGACAAGAGGTCCTGGGTAATGCCCACTTTAATACATGATGGGGACACAATTGGCAATGGCTCCTTGGTAGTCTCCTGGATTGGAACAAAACTCCGCAAGAGCGCATCAGCCTTGATGTTTTTTGACCCAGGGCGATATGTTATCAAAAAATTAAAGCGAGCAAAAAACAAAGCCCATCGTGCCTGCCTGGCATTGAGGCACTTCGCTGACTCTAAATATGCCAAATTCTTATGGTCGGTGAGAATTGAGACCACAAACTTAGCCCCCTCAAGCCAGTGTCTCCACTCCTCGAGTGCATCCTTAATAGCCAACAATTCCCGGTTACCCACGTCATAATTCATCTCGGCAGGCGAAAATTTACGGGAAAAGTAAGCACAGGGATGAAGGCGATTATCAGACACCCCCATCTGAGAGAGCACTGCCCCAATACCCATCTCAGAGGCATCCACCTCCACCACAAAAGGACGCTCTGGATCTGGGTGTCGCAGCACCTTGGCCGAGACAAATGTCCTTTTGAGACGGGCAAAAGCCGCTTTGGCCTCACAAGACCAGTGAGCAACATCCGCCCCTTTCTTAGTGAGTGCCACCAAGGGCGCCACTATAGACGAAAATCCAGCGATAAATCGTCTATAAAAATTTGCAAAGCCCAGAAAACGCTGAAGCGCCTTCAAACTAGTGGGCTGCACCCAATCCAGGACTGCCTGTACCTTGGAACCCTCCATTTGGAAACCTTCTGGGGAGATAATATATCCTAGAAATGCGATTTGTTGAACTTCAAATTCGCACTTCTCCAGCTTCGCCCCAAGCCGGTGGTCTCTGAGTTTCTGGAGGACTAAGCGTACATGCTTCCGATGTTCCTCCAGGGAATGGGAGAAGATTAGGATGTCATCTAAGTATACAATTAAGAATCTATCCAAATATTCCCTGAGCACATCGTTCATGAAGTCCTGGAAGACTGCCGGGGCATTACAGAGCCCAAAAGGCATCACCAAATATTCATAATGCCCTGAGTGGGTATTAAAGGCAGTCTTCCATTCATCCCCCTCTCTTATTCGGATTAGATTGTACGCACCGCGTAGGTCAATCTTAGAAAAAATGGTGGCAGTACGAAGCTTGTCAAACAAGACCGAAATGAGAGGCAGTGGGTATGAGTTTTTAATCGTGATACGGTTCAATTCCCTGAAGTCGATGCAGGGTCGCAACGAACCGTCCTTTTTACCCACGAAGAAGAACCCCGACCCAACTGGAGACTGTGAAGGTCTGATAAATCCCTTAGCCAAGTTCTCCTGAATGTACTCTGCCATAGCCTGAGTCTCAGGACGTAACAGGGAGTACAACCTGCTATTGGGAAGCTTAGCATTCGGCAACAAATCAATGGCACAGTCATAGGGGCGATGGGGAGGTAGTACCTCTGCAACTCTTTTGGAGAACACGTCCGCAAAATCTGCATAACATCCTGGCAATCCTGGCAAACTTAGCTACGAAAGCCTGACTGGAAGGCTCAAGCAACTCCTGAAACAATCAGTACCCCAACTAAGAATCTCCCCAGAGACCCAGTCAAATTGAGGATTGTGGGCCCTTAACCAGGGTAACCCCAACACCAATGGGGCAAAAGTACAGTCACATAAAAGGACAATTTTTCAGAGTGTGTGGCTCCAATAAACAAAGAAATCTGGCTAGTGCAAGAGGTAATTTTACCCTGGGATAATGGTTCCCCGTTTAACCCACAAATCTCAATTTCCGATGCCAAGGGTACTAAGGGAACAGACTGTTTCAGGGCGAATTGGCGGTCCATAAAAACCCCGTCGGCCCCACTGTCCACAAAGGCCTCAGTCTTGACAGTTTGACCGAGGATCTTCAAGGTCACCGGAATGATAAAAGTCTTATTGGGAAATTCTGACTTCTGGCCTGACAGGATATTTCCCATCACCCTCAGGCCCTGAAGTTTTCCGGCTTTTCTGGGCATGATACTACCACATGACCTTTATTCCCACAGTACAAACATAACCCCTGCTGTCTCCTCCGCGTCTTCTCACGCGAGGAGAGGCGGGTAGCCCCAATCTGCATAGGCTCCTCGGAAAATTCCTCAGAGTCTGAGGTTCCCTTGGGAAAGAAGGAAACCTCGGTCTCCCTTTCAAGCCTGCGCTCTCTCAGCCGTCTATCCACCCGAATGGATAACTGCATGAGCTGATCCAAGCTATCAGGCAAGGGATATTGTACCAGTTGGTCTTTTAACTGGTTAGAAAGACATCTTCGGTACTGGTGTCTCAGGGCTGGGTCATTCCACTGGGTATCATGGGCCAACCTCCGAAACTCCGTACAATAAACCTCAACTGGCCTTCGCCCTTGCTTAAGGATCGAAATCTGAGCCTCGGCTGAGGCCGTCTTGTCAGGGTCATCATACAACATGCCCAGTGCCGTAAAAAAAAGCATCAACACTTTTAAGCGACGGACAGTCAGGCTGCAACCCATATGCCCAGACCTGTGGGTCTCCTTGTAGCAAGGAAATCACTATGCCCACCCGCTGAATCTCCGACCCAGAAGACTGAGGCCTAAGCTGGAAATATAGCTTGCAGCTCTCCTTGAAACAAAAGAACTGCGAGCGATCTCCAGAAAAACGATCCGGGAGATTTACTTTCGGCTCCTTAACCCCTGAAGGCACTGCTGCTGCGGGAGCTCTGCCAGCGGCCTGCGAGGTGTGCATTTTAATGGACAAATCATTAAATTGTCGAGTCAGGACCTGCACCTGATCGACCACCTGTTGCAAAGTATTTTGGGGGGTATGCTCCATATTCCCACAAAATTTCAACAGGAGTATTAGGCTGCTGAATATGTTATGCACACCAGTGCCAGCAGGAATGTACTGGTGTCTGAACGGAGAGGGATGCAAAACAAATGAACTCACAGACAGACTGGGGAATATGACATTACATACATAGAAGGTGATAGGGTAACAAAATAAACACAAAGTGAACAGAGAAGCCCAAAGGCTAAGAAACTGGGCGTCTCCCTAGTATTAGGAATGCTCAGATGGAAAGAAGCGAGATGTTGTGATTTAATACGTAGAGAACCCGAAATGCTGTTGCTAAGGGCAACAGCAAAACCCTAAAGGGTTACCAACGGGTGTGGCAGTAAACTCCTTGGTCAGAGATGGAGTAATAGACACAAGGAGAGTCTCCACAATCCTAGTCCTCACTTGCAGTGCACTGGTTCAGCTTACTGCCACTAAACTGACACCTGAACACCTTGCACAGTGAGAAAGGATTTTGGCAGGCAAGTCTGAGAATACAGCCGCAAACCTGCTAGGTTCACAGAGTAGCAAAAGAACCCCAGCAGGTTAAATGACTGACTCCAGTCTTACTGCTAGGTCTGGATTGGCAGAGTGTAATACCAAATCCCAAGGCCTATTTGCAGTAAGCAACAAACAAATACAAAGTTTACACAGTACTAGCTAGCTTTCAGGAACTGACTAACCAACAAAGATTCAGCAGCATCTGCCTAACCTGAGAAGAGGGTTTATATAGCAGGTGCTGTCCACGCCCCACTCAGACCTCACAGACTGTGAGCACAAAAACTAGCACCGGATCTCCTGCCGTGCACAGAGCCTGTAACCACTGCACAGCAAAAGACCCGAACCGGAGTATCAGCTACGCTCAGGTTACTCCGCTAGCACTTGTCTCCCGGTTGCCATGACGACGTGGCAGCACAGAGCAGGAGACCCTAACACTACCTGGATCAGTGCCGGATTTTACCCAAGTAGCTATCAGGGTTGGATTTCCGGGTAACACAACCCAGGTAGACATTTCACATCAAACCTGGACCTGGGTTTCTATGGCAATAATTGAGGTTATAAATTGGGTGTGAAAGAGGTATAAACAGGGGCAGATTGGGCCACCGGGATAGCGGGTAAGCTCCTGTTTTGCTGGCCCAACTGCCTGATATGTCGGGCCAGGTGGACCCCTAATCTGCCTGCCCGACTGCCAAACTTCCAGAATTTGCATTACACTGCGGAACGCAAAGCAGAAGTTGAGATCTGCTCTGGCTCTTGGGCACTTCCATGTGCTTTTAGCCAGAGTAGCAGGATAGCGATGGTGGACTTGGTCCAGTGGGGGACAGTAGACTAATCGGCCCTACTAGAAGGGCGAACAGGAAGGGTTCTGGTACAAATGGTCGACCATGTTAAGGCCAACAGTCATTAGGTCGATATTGACATGGTCGACATGGGCTAATGTTTGACACATGAAATGGTCGACACATGACAGGTCGACACATGAAAAGGTCAACATGGATTTTTGAACTGTTTTTTGGTGTAATTCTTTCCATAACTTGACGAGGAACCCCAACTAGTGTACCGCGCCCCCTTGCATGGCTTGCTTCGCTCCGCTACCGCTGTGCTCGGCACAGGTTACTATCCCCAATCGTAGTCCATGTGGATGGTAAAGTATGAAAAATGTAAAATCTATTCTTTTTTTAAAAAAAAGCCATGTTGACCTTTTCATGTGTCAACCACGTGTTCATGTCGATGTCGACCAATAGTGGTCGACCTAATGACTGTCGACCTTAACATGGTCGACCATCCAAATGGATACCAACAGTAAGTCAGGCTCTGTCTAACCTTCACTATGTTTTCCCTACCTTAACCTCTGGCGATCTCTGGAGGTTAGACACCCCAAAACGTTGGACTATGTGATGTACATTTTTTTTACTACACTTTGCTCGTTTTAAACGACTCTGAGTGCGGCAGTATCAATTCTGTTCTATATATATATATATATATATATATGCGTCTGTTAGAACTGGCACTCTCCTTTAAATGGATACTACTGCTCCGGTGCCCTCTGGAAACATACACATATCCTCGTAGAACAAACAGCGGCACTCAGGAGACTTTCTCAAAGATGATAAAGTGCAAAGATTTAATCCATGTTAAACATCAGGTGACCAACGTCTCGGGGCCGTGGCGCCCCTTCGTCAAGGTGATACAAGTGAAATATAAAAGTGACATACCATATATGTGAGTGAAGACCCGCGAACGGGACACACGCCGTGGGAGGGGGGTGGGAACTGCATCCGTCCCTCACTCTTCCGGCCGTGCAGAACGTCAGCGCCTCTGAACCGCCTCTGTCGTCACTACCTGGATACCGGAGTTTACTCGGTGACCTTGGTAACCGGCGCTCCTTGGCAACCAGGGCTCGGATAGGCGGCAGTGTTGCTGGAAGTGAAATGTAAACGTGAAGCATTGGATAATGTGCCAATTGCTATGTAAATCAATATATGGACTACACCATAGCAAATTATAATATGACAACGATAATTAATGTAAAAAAACATTGTCATGGAGAGATTAGTGCACGAATTAACATAGCAGGGCAAATGCAGAAAAGCATAAAGAAACATTGGGAAATTAAAATCAAAGCTGAATATCAACATATGTATATTATATATTCACATGTATATGAATGTCCAAAATAGTGGACACCCACATACATGTATATACAAGCTCATATAAACTAGCAAATAAATGCTTACTATGATGCCAACACCTGTAAAAAAGAAGAAGAACATTAGGTCCCATGTATGACTCTCTAATAAGTATGCTGGCAATGCCAGTCGTATATGTTCAGTCTGGGATGTTACTGGAAGACATTCCATTGGACCTTGTCGTTAAGGCCCTTAGGTTTAATGGTGTCCAAACTGTACATCCATCGGGCCTCCTTCCGTAGGAGTTGTCCACCACGATCACCCCCCCTAATGGATTTGGGGATGTGATCGATAATCTGGAACTTCAGCTCCTGTAATGAATGTCCTTGTTCAGCAAAGTGTTTTGCTACCGGCTGGTCCGACGGTTTTTCTGTGATGGCATTTTTAATGGCCGAACGGTGCATGGCCAGTCGTTCGCGTGCACACCGTACAGTTTTTCCCACGTATTGTAGCCTGCAAGGGCACGTGATCAAGTATACTATGTGGGTGGTGGTGCAGCTAACTACATGTCTAATTGTAAATGTTTTGCCCGTGGACGTAGAACTGAAGGAAGGCCCAGGCCTCATACTAGTACAGGTCGTGCATCCAAGGCACCTATAGCAACCCGGTGCCTTTGTCAAGAAATTAGTTGGCGTGTGGTCATCAAAACTTGTAACATCCGTGTGGACAAGATAATCTTTAATACTTTTCCCTTTTTTGTAACAAACCAACGGGCGTTTGTCCCTGAATGCTGGTAACTTTTTGTCTGAGGTTACTATTGGCCACATTGCTCTTAAGGCCCTAGGCAGAACAGGGCTGGAAGTGTTGTATTTGGTAACCAATGGCATGATTTGCTGCTGTGGTTTTATCTCTTTATCCAACAGTGTCTCTCTGGGTATGCTCATCACCTCTTGTTTGTGTCTTTGGAGTTCAGTCGGGTCATATCCCCTGTCCGAGAAGCGTTTCACCACTATGGACAATGCTCGGTCCAGTTCTAGTGGGTCACTTGTGATTCTGGCAGCTCTCATTAATTGGGATCTAGGTAACCCCTTCTTCAGTGCCCGAGGGTGATGGCTGTTCGCTCGTAAAAGGGTGTTTCTGTCGGTGGGCTTATAAAATACTTCTGTATTAATTTTCCCTTTATCCACGGTAACTTTGACATCAAGGTATCTGAGGGAGGCATGATCACTCTGTGCAGTGATCTTAATTGTGGAGTCCCTGTTGTTAATTCGAGCGACCATTTGGTCGAACAGATCTTGGCCCCCTGTCCACAGTATAAATACATCATCGATGTAACGTGCATAATATAAGATGTGTCGGCTGGTGGTGACCTCAGAAAAAAACATCTCCTGCTCCTCCTGAATCATAAATACGTTAGCGAAGGAGGGGGAGACATTGCTCCCCATCGCACACCCGCTGGTTTGACAGAAAAATTTCCCATCGAATAAAAAGTAGTTTCTTGTCAGCATAAGTTCCAGTAATTTGAGGAATAATTCCACATCACACGATGTTAGGTTCTCCCTGACAAGGAAATGTTTCATGGCTCTAAGGCCACTATTGTGAGGGATACTAGTGTATAAACTACAAATGTCGATGGTACAGATCAGGGTGCCCTCAGGTATATCTTTAAGCAATAACAGCTGATTCAAAAAAGAGGTAGTGTCCTTAATG
This sequence comes from Pseudophryne corroboree, assembly GCF_028390025.1. Taxonomy (NCBI): domain Eukaryota; kingdom Metazoa; phylum Chordata; class Amphibia; order Anura; family Myobatrachidae; genus Pseudophryne; species Pseudophryne corroboree. Next base: position 119,263,938 of record NC_086453.1, read on the forward strand.
AAATTAGGTTGTCGAGAAATGAGTGGCTGTAAGATGCTGTCCAGAAATATGGAGATAGGCTGGTATATGGATTGGTGAGCAGAAATAATCGGCCTGCCAGGAGGACAGGTCGTATCCTTATGGATTTTAGGTACCGTAAACAGTACAGGGACTTTAGGAAATTCCTGCTTGAGAGCACAGCACAACTTGTCAGATATTAATGAAGACCTGCGTGCCTGATCTAGAATATCGTCCAGTTCGGATTTAAAGCGTACTGTGGGATCAGATGGAAGACTCATATAGACCGTGTTATCGGCCAACTGTTTGTAGATTTCAGACCTATAGTCTGAAAGGTTCATAATCACTATCGCGCCCCCCTTATCGGCGGGGCGGATGATGATATCCCTGTATGAACCCAGTTGTTTCAAGGCTCTATAGTCAGATTTAGACAAATTGTAATTGGCAGCTGTCGACGCAGCAGTATATTTAGTTACGGAGTCCTCAAGTAGTCTAGTGAACGTCTTAATGGACGAGTTGTTAGACTGTGGGTCAAACCAGGGACGGATTAAGCCTTGGGGGTGCCCCACGGGGCACTTTAGACAGGGGGGCCCCGATGGAAGGGGGGGGGGGGCGTGTATAAGATTGTGAATATTTCCCAACACGACCAGGAGAGACAACATGCTCTTTACATTGACTTCCCTCTTAATATATGATTGGTATCACCTGTGTTAAACTATTTAATTGAAAAGAAAGGTGTTTCAACACAGATGATTGCAATCATAACTTTAGAAGGAAGTCCAGATAGAGAGCATGTTGTCCCTCCTGGAATGGGCCATGGTGGGATGTATGGATTGTGTATATTAAATTTAGCCCAATGGTGTATATTTGATTTAAACTAATAGCTTAATAATGCCTGTGTACTGTTTATAGCTCCACCGAATTGAAAGACAACTATTTTATAAAATGTTCTTGTAGTGGAACAAAGACAACTTAAACTACCTTAAAATACACATAGAAAAATAAAATCTATAATTTATCTTGTCACATTCAAAATAGCAGCAGCCTCTGTACTACTTACACACTGGGACAGGACTCAGGAGGACTGTGTGTGTGTGTGTGTGTGTGTGTGTGTGTGTGTGTGTGTGTGTGTGTGTGTGTGTCTCTGTCTCTCTCTCTCTAGACCCTCATTAGATAACAAGTTACAAAGGGCTCCCACACAGGTGTGGAGAAAGCTGTAAGTGACACAGGGATCCCACCCTGTGGCACGTACAGCTCTCTCCACCCTTCTATCTCTCCTCTGGTTGGAGAGCTCTGTCGATAGTTCATGAAATCTGACACTCCTGTGTCTCTGCCTGCACTGCATACTGTACTGCTCACATTCTGGTTGCCTGGTTCTGCTGCTGCATAAGAGGGAAAGCTAGTGATGTAAGTGTGCTCTGGCAGGGGGGCCCTCTGACAGAGGGGGGCCCAGGGTACAGTATGCCCTGCATCCCAACTTTAATCTGGCTATGGGTCAAACGTTGATTTAAGCCTTTGCTTGAGAAAGTCCTGGTGCAAATCATTTAAAGGAACAGGTGGATGATCCTGAAAATATTCCTGTAAGCGCAATTTGCGGGAAAACTGATGTAATTCAGCCTGCCAGGCAAGGCCGTCAAATTTGTTGGTTGGTATGAAAGATAGTCCATTAATAAGAACCTTGATTTCTTGGTTAGTAAGCATACGGTCCGACAAGTTGTAGATTAGGTTTTCTTCCTGGGGGTGCTGCTTCTGGAGCCTACGGTTCTGTTGGCCCCTGCGGGTGGCCGCCCTCTTTGCTTGGTGGCTTCCACGGCCGCAGGGGAGATCCCTAAAGCGACCCTAGTGCTGTCGGGTAGACCGTCCGAGTCAGCTACAATGAATTCATTGTCACTATTAGACGTTGCATAATCTCTGCTGCGAGATTCATGTCGTTTACGCCAAGAATGTTTGGCTCTCTGGTTGTAGGGACGGTGGTTCCCTGGTTCCCCGCTGGATACCCACCGGTATACCTTATTGGTTTCGTAATCCTCCCTTACGATTGCACATTTATTGCGTTTAAATCGAACCAGCTCTTTCCTGTAATTGTCACACTGGACTTTTAATTTCTGTACCAAACTCTGGTTTGTGTCCAGTAATAAAGTGGCTTTGTGTTCCCGCTCCAGCTCCTGTATTTTGTCCCTGGTAATTTTCAATTCGCGTCCAGATTCCTCCACGACCAGCAGGATTAAATCCAGACTACATTTGTTCAGAATGGCCATCCATCGGTTGCAAAATTCTGGATTAAAGCGGCCTATAGTGGGCACATTGCGGATTCGGAATCCGCGTGGGATCATTTTGTCGCGAAAATAGTCTGACAAAGAAATACCGTGCATTAAATAATCTATTTCACGGCGTTTGAGCTTAATAAATTGGTGATAAATATCATCCATGCTAAGTTGTTTCTCTGAATCAGCAATATCTTCCGTAAATAGTACCCGCTCCGCATCAGCATCATTGAAACTGAGTGTACTTGTTGGATTGGATGGTATATTGAAGCAACCTGAGGATGTCCCTTGTGACATTGTGCGTCTGGTCAAATATACTGAATACCAAAATCCAGAGAATTATAAATGCATTGAGGTGTCCACATACATAATCTAAAGTGTCCAATATTGAAGTGCAGACGTGCTAAAGTGCAAAAATGTGCCAAAGTGCGTGTGCTAAATCGCAAGCTCTCACCCCGCTGATAAGAAATGTCCAAAATAGACACAGTCACTGGAAATGTAAACGTGAAGCATTGGATAATGTGCCAATTGCTATGTAAATCAATATATGGACTATACCATAGCAAATTATGAGCTTGTATATACATGTATGTGGGTGTCCACTATTTTGGACATTCATATACATGTGAATATATAATATACATATGTTGATATTCAGCTTTGATTTTAATTTCCCAATGTTTCTTTATGCTTTTCTGCATTTGCCCTGCTATGTTAATTCGTGCACTAATCTCTCCATGACAATGTTTTTTACATTAATTTTCGTTGTCATATTATAATTTGCTATGGTGTAGTCCATATATTGATTTACATAGCAATTGGCACATTATCCAATGCTTCACGTTTACATTTCACTTCCAGCAACACTGCCGCCTATCCGAGCCCTGGTTGCCAAGGAGCGCCGGTTACCAAGGTCACAGAGTAAACTCCGGTATCCAGGTAGTGACGACAGAGGCGGTTCAGAGGCGCTGACGTTCTGCACGGCCGGAAGAGTGAGGGACGGATGCAGTTCCCACCCCCCTCCCACGGCGTGTGTCCCGTTCGCGGGTCTTCACTCACATATAAGGTATGTCACTTTTATATTTCACTTGTATCACCTTGACGAAGGGGCGCCACGGCCCCGAAATGTTGGTCACCTGATGTTTAACATGGATTAAATCTTTGCACTTTATCATCTTTGAGAAAGTCTCCTGAGTGCCGCTGTTTGTTCTACGAGGATATGTGTATGTTTCCAGAGGGCACCGGAGCAGTAGTATCCATTTAAAGGAGAGTGCCAGTTCTAACAGACGCATATTATTTAATGATTTTTTCATTAACTTGGATCAAGGCACCTCCGTTCATATCTGCGGATCGGTATGAACACTGATCTTCAGGAGTAACATTTCCAGTGACTGTGTCTATTTTGGACATTTCTTATCAGCGGGGTGAGAGCTTGCGATTTAGCACACGCACTTTGGCACATTTTTGCACTTTAGCACGTCTGCACTTCAATATTGGACACTTTAGATTATGTATGTGGACACCTCAATGCATTTATAATACTCTGGATTTTGGTATTCAGTATATTTGACCAGACGCACAATGTCACAAGGGACATCCTCAGGTTGCTTCAATATACCATCCAATCCAACAAGTACACTCAGTTTCAATGATGCTGATGCGGAGCGGGTACTATTTACGGAAGATATTGCTGATTCAGAGAAACAACTTAGCATGGATGATATTTATCACCAATTTATTAAGCTCAAACGCCGTGAAATAGATTATTTAATGCACGGTATTTCTTTGTCAGACTATTTTCGCGACAAAATGATCCCACGCAGATTCCGAATCCGCAATGTGCCCACTATAGGCCGCTTTAATCCAGAATTTTGCAACCGATGGATGGCCATTCTGAACAAATGTAGTCTGGATTTAATCCTGCTGGTCGTGGAGGAATCTGGATGCGAATTGAAAATTACCAGGGACAAAATACAGGAGCTGGAGCGGGAACACAAAGCCACTTTATTACTGGACACAAACCAGAGTTTGGTACAGAAATTAAAAGTCCAGTGTGACAATTACAGGAAAGAGCTGGTTCGATTTAAACGCAATAAATGTGCAATCGTAAGGGAGGATTACGAAACCAATAAGGTATACCGGTGGGTATCCAGCGGGGAACCAGGGAACCACCGTCCCTACAACCAGAGAGCCAAACATTCTTGGCGTAAACGACATGAATCTCGCAGCAGAGATTATGCAACGTCTAATAGTGACAATGAATTCATTGTAGCTGACTCGGACGGTCTACCCGACAGCACTAGGGTCGCTTTAGGGATCTCCCCTGCGGCCGTGGAAGCCACCAAGCAAAGAGGGCGGCCACCCGCAGGGGCCAACAGAACCGTAGGCTCCAGAAGCAGCACCCCCAGGAAGAAAACCTAATCTACAACTTGTCGGACCGTATGCTTACTAACCAAGAAATCAAGGTTCTTAATAATGGACTATCTTTCATACCAACCAACAAATTTGACGGCCTTGCCTGGCAGGCTGAATTACATCCGTTTTCCCGCAAATTGCGCTTACAGGAATATTTTCAGGATCATCCACCTGTTCCTTTAAATGATTTGCACCAGGACTTTCTCAAGCAAAGGCTTAAATCAACGTTTGACCCACAGTCTAACAACTCGTCCATTAAGACGTTCACTAGACTACTTGAGGACTCCGTAACTAAATATACTGCTGCGTCGACAGCTGCCAATTACAATTTGTCTAAATCTGACTATAGAGCCTTGAAACAACTGGGTTCATACAGGGATATCATCATCCACCCCGCCGATAAGGGGGGCGCGATAGTGATTATGAACCTTTCAGACTATAGGTCTGAAATCTACAAACAGTTGGCCGATAACACGGTCTATATGAGTCTTCCATCTGATCCCACAGTACGCTTTAAATCCGAACTGGACGATATTCTAGATCAGGCATGCAGGTCTTCATTAATATCTGACAAGTTGTGCTGTGCTCTCAAGCAGGAATTTCCTAAAGTCCCTGTACTGTTTACGGTACCTAAAATCCATAAGGATACGACCTGTCCTCCTGGCAGGCCGATTATTTCTGCTCACCAATCCATATACCAGCCTATCTCCATATTTCTGGACAGCATCTTACAGCCACTCATTTCTCGACAACCTAATTTCATTAAGGACACTACCTCTTTTTTGAATCAGCTGTTATTGCTTAAAGATATACCTGAGGGCACCCTGATCTATACCATCGACATTTGTAGTTTATACACTAGTATCCCTCACAATAGTGGCCTTAGAGCCATGAAACATTTCCTTGTCAGGGAGAACCTAACATCGTGTGATGTGGAATTATTCCTCAAATTACTGGAACTTACGCTGACAAGAAACTACTTTTTATTCGATGGGAAATTTTTCTGTCAAACCAGCGGGTGTGCGATGGGGAGCAATGTCTCCCCCTCCTTCGCTAACGTATTTATGATTCAGGAGGAGCAGGAGATGTTTTTTTCCGAGGTCACCACCAGCCGACACATCTTATATTATGCACGTTACATCGATGATGTATTTATACTGTGGACAGGGGGCCAAGATCTGTTCGACCAAATGGTCGCTCGAATTAACAACAGGGACTCCACAATTAAGATCACTGCACAGAGTGATCATGCCTCCCTCAGCTACCTCGATGTCAAAGTTACCGTGGATAAAGGGAAAATTAATACAGAAGTATTTTATAAGCCCACCGACAGAAACACCCTTTTACGAGCGAACAGCCATCACCCTCGGGCACTGAAGAAGGGGTTACCTAGATCCCAATTAATGAGAGCTGCCAGAATCACAAGTGACCCACTAGAACTGGACCGAGCATTGTCCATAGTGGTGAAACGCTTCTCGGACAGGGGATATGACCCGACTGAACTCCAAAGACACAAACAAGAGGTGATGAGCATACCCAGAGAGACACTGTTGGATAAAGAGATAAAACCACAGCAGCAAATCATGCCATTGGTTACCAAATACAACACTTCCAGCCCTGTTCTGCCTAGGGCCTTAAGAGCAATGTGGCCAATAGTAACCTCAGACAAAAAGTTACCAGCATTCAGGGACAAACGCCCGTTGGTTTGTTACAAAAAAGGGAAAAGTATTAAAGATTATCTTGTCCACACGGATGTTACAAGTTTTGATGACCACACGCCAACTAATTTCTTGACAAAGGCACCGGGTTGCTATAGGTGCCTTGGATGCACGACCTGTACTAGTATGAGGCCTGGGCCTTCCTTCAGTTCTACGTCCACGGGCAAAACATTTACAATTAGACATGTAGTTAGCTGCACCACCACCCACATAGTATACTTGATCACGTGCCCTTGCAGGCTACAATACGTGGGAAAAACTGTACGGTGTGCACGCGAACGACTGGCCATGCACCGTTCGGCCATTAAAAATGCCATCACAGGAAAACCGTCGGACCAGCCGGTAGCAAAACACTTTGCTGAACAAGGACATTCATTACAGGAGCTGAAGTTCCAGATTATCGATCACATCCCCAAATCCATTAGGGGGGGTGATCGTGGTGGACAACTCCTACGGAAGGAGGCCCGATGGATGTACAGTTTGGACACCATTAAACCTAAGGGCCTTAACGACAAGGTCCAATGGAATGTCTTCCAGTAACATCCCAGACTGAACATATACGACTGGCATTGCCAGCATACTTATTAGAGAGTCATACATGGGACCTAATGTTCTTCTTCTTTTTTACAGGTGTTGGCATCATAGTAAGCATTTATTTGCTAGTTTATATGAGCTTGTATATACATGTATGTGGGTGTCCACTATTTTGGACATTCATATACATGTGAATATATAATATACATATGTTGATATTCAGCTTTGATTTTAATTTCCCAATGTTTCTTTATGCTTTTCTGCATTTGCCCTGCTATGTTAATTCGTGCACTAATCTCTCCATGACAATGTTTTTTACATTAATTATCGTTGTCATATTATAATTTGCTATGGTGTAGTCCATATATTGATTTACATAGCAATTGGCACATTATCCAATGCTTCACGTTTACATTTCACTTCCAGCAACACTGCCGCCTATCCGAGCCCTGGTTGCCAAGGAGCGCCGGTTACCAAGGTCACCGAGTAAACTCCGGTATCCAGGTAGTGACGACAGAGGCGGTTCAGAGGCGCTGACGTTCTGCACGGCCGGAAGAGTGAGGGACGGATTCAGTTCCCACCCCCCTCCCACGGCGTGTGTCCCGTTCGCGGGTCTTCACTCACATATAAGGTATGTCACTTTTATATTTCACTTGTATCACCTTGACGAAGGGGCGCCACGGCCCCGAAACGTTGGTCACCTGATGTTTAACATGGATTAAATCTTTGCACTTTATCATCTTTGAGAAAGTCTCCTGAGTGCCGCTGTTTGTTCTACGAGGATATATATATATATATATATATTTATATATATATATATATTACAGTGCCTGAAGTGGGCCGGTATACTATGGTATGGTATACCGGCACTTCTTCGAGCACTGTCCCCCGCCGCAGCAAGCTGACCGCGTCGCTACTATTTCAAATCTGCCGCAGACCGGCAGCCAATCAGTAGCAGCAGCTCCTGATAGGCTGCCGGTCCGCGGCAGATTTGAAATAGTACAGTGCCCGGCACCCGTCCCTGAGCCCTGACAAGTGCGGCTGCAAGGTTCGGCTGCCGCATGTAGCATGATTACGCCAAGGCTCCGGCTCCTGCCTCCCTGACAGCTCCGCTGCCCGCTTTCTCTTTCTTTGATAACAACTCCGGTGGCCGTCTCCCGCTCCCGGCTTCCGTATGCTGATACCCCAGGCTACCTGGCAACTAGTGAGCAGAGGGGAACTGATGGAGGAGAGTGTCAGGGTAGGGACAGTGTGTGTGTGTAAATGTGGCTGTGTGTGTAAATATATATATGCGTGTGTGTATACTGTATGTGGCTGTGAGTATGTAGATATGTGGCTATGTGTGTGGCATAATGTGAATTTCGGCTCATTCCATGTGGCATAATGTGAATTTTGGCTCATACCGTGTGTTCTAATGTGAATTTCGGCTCATACCATGTGCTATAATGTGATTTTCAGCTCATGCTGTGTGGTATAATGTGAATTTCGGCTCATACCATGCGCTATAGTGTGAATTTCGGCTCATACCATGTGCTATAATGTGAATTTCGTCTCATACCGTGTGCTATAATGTGATTTTCGGCTCATACTGTGTGGTATAATGCGAAAGGGGCAACAGTACTAGAAAATATAAGAGGTCCTACCAGGGACGTGCAGTCAGGGGAGGCAGGGGAGGCAGTGCCTCCCCTGTCATTAATGAGTAAAATAATACAAAGAAGATACTTATGACACATAAGTATCTTCTTTATTATTTTACCTATCATTAATGTGTGAAAATCAGTTTGGGAGGCACCGATCGTGGTGCCTCCCGTAGTGATTGGGAAAGGTATGGGGAGCGGGGGGCGGGCGTGGGCGGGGCCTAGCAATTGGCAGGAAAAGCCCATTGAAATAACATGGGAAAGCGGCACTATTAGTGGTGCCGCTTTCCTACAGGGACGTGCTTTCAACCTATGAAAGCACGTCCCTGTGAGTGAAGCCACAGTGATTGGCCAGCGGATCCGTCACTGGATCCGCTGTCAATCACTGTGTGGGCGGTCGGTACCAGCGGAGGTGCGGGCGGCGGAGGTGCGGGATGCGGCGGGCCGGGCGGCGGAGGTGGCGGAGAGGCGGGCGGCGGTAGCGGCGGCGGGACGCGGCATTCAGGACCCTTGCACAGAGTTTGGCAGCGGAAGTGGTACCCATTTCAAAAATGGCGCCTTTTTTTTCAATATTTTCTTTACAGGTGGACTACAGGTGCCAGCGGGCCCTTTATGTCCGGGCATGCTGGCACTTGTGGTTCTCCAAGTGCCAGCATGCTGGGGCAGGCTTGCTGGGACCTGTAGGCCACCTGTAAATAACAATATTACTATTCTTTGCAGGTGGACTACAGGTGCCAGCGGGCCCTTTATGTCCGGGCATGCTGGCACTTGTGGTTCTCCAAGTGCCAGCATGCTGGGGCAGGCTTGCTGGGATCTGTAGGCAACCTGTAAAGAACAGTATTGGCATACAATGAACCCCGCACTCACCGCCACCAGGGGTGCGGGGCATAGCACTGGGCTATCAGCCCAGTGCTGGTTGTTGCTCGGGAGGGGGGACCCCATTTAGATTTTTTGGGGGCCCCACTTTCCGAGGAATTCCAGCCCTGGGCTGACTGGTTTGGGGGGTGTTTAATGACATGGCAGGTGTACCCCACACTGAGTGTCTCCCCTGCTATGGCATTATCCTCCCTGGCTGGTTCTGCCTGGTGCTGGTTTTAGTGGTGTGGGGGGACTGCACTTTTATTTTTTTCGGTGTGGGGGGGGGGGGGGGTGTTTAGCTGCAGTGCCTCCCCAGGCCCTGACCTCACCGCACGTCACTGGGTCCTACTATTGTGGTGCAAAATGTGTATAAGGGGTGGTAAACTACGCAGAAGGCCTGCCCCCTATTGAGTGGCCACGCACCCTTTTTCGAAGAAGCGCCCTTTTCCATACCTCCACTTCGACCACACACACGTTTTAAATGTATCCATGCTTGGCCAGAGGTGACTTAATTAGCACCTTAGTCAATCTGATTTAACCATCTGTGCTGAGCCATGGATATACCTAAATACTGGACTGTTGGGGTGCCTTGAGGACCGTGTTTGGGCACCTCTGCCTTAACACAAACTGCTAAAACAACCCTAACATCCTAACCCTAAATTTTACCTGAGGGCTCGGTATTTTGGCAGGGGGGGGGGGGGGGGGGGTGCTGACTATTTGCCTAGGGTGCTGAGAAACCTTGCACCGGCCCTGCACAACTGATAGTTCTTCTTTGCCCCTGGCTAAAAGCTGTTTCTTCTTTATGACTTTCACAGCCACCATCTGATAGCTACACTGGCGTTTCAATAATGGGTGCAGTGTGTGCGCTGCACACGGACCCCTGAGTGCAGAGGGGGCCCACACCGCATACACTGCACCCATTTTGTGAATACTCACCCCTCCGGAGTCCCGCGGCGACGTCCATGGCGGTGTTAATACTCTGTGAAAATGGCCCAGCAGCCATTTTCACGGAGTTCTGCGTATGCGCAGTAGAGAAATCACAGGGAAAATGGCCGCCGCGCCATTTTCCCGGAGATCTGCGCATGCGCAGTAGAGTCTGAGCGCTCTAGCGCTCAGACTCTCCCCGCTGCCGGCAGAGAGGAGGGGGCCCGAACGGAGTAGGCTGCACCCAGGCCTCCTCCTCTCTTAAAACGCCGCTGGATAGCTAGACATATCTGCAGTCAGCAGGACCTTACCAAAGGCCCCCCAAGCCTAATGGATGGAAAAACATCAGTATCTGGATGGTGACACTGGGGCAGGATGATGCAGCACTGCTGGTTCCCCTTCTCTCTGCATCTACTTGATGTTATTTCTTCATCCTCTTCTGTTCAGTCTTCTCCCCCGAGCTGGATGTTTAATTATACACATAATATTGTATAAAAAAAGTGTCCTGCAGAGGGAGGCCACCTAGTGGTCTACGCGGTAATACATGCTCTTTGCTACTAAATACGTATATTTATTTTGCTTTGCTGCTTATTCTCCATTTAACTTTTAAGTACAGTGTTTTGCCTCTACATAAATAGAGCATAATAATAATAATTGTAATAATATTGCGAAGCCCTTGAAATAGAATTATCTGTTCTGCAAGTCCCTGGCATTTAATTCTTCTCTTCTCTTTTTATAAAGGCAAAACATTTTATTACCTGCACTTCAGTGACTTCATATACAATCATAAAATGCAGTCATATATAATGCAGAAAAGGCAATTGTATTATGTAATCTCATAATTAATCATGAACCTAGACACAGAGGAAGACCAGAGATATCACCCACATTCATTCTTTTTGCGCACAGCACAGTGCTCATTTATTGACTTGGGACCTGATTCAGTAAGAATTGCAAAAGCCCCCCCCCCCCCCCCCCACTTCCCCCGAGACCACGCTGAAATTGCGGTGCGACTGCAATTTCAGCCTGATATCCATGTTTCTGATTGCAGCGGCTGCGTGTGATGTCACGCAGCCGCCCCCCGACCACACCCCCGTCACGTCCAAGCGTTGCCGTCCCCTCCCTCGAGCCGCCCTGTGAACGCCTCTGCCTGACAGGCAGAGGCGATTGCATTTTCTGTGGGGTGTGTATTGTGATCCAACCTGAATTAGGCCCTTGGTGCAAAGATTACAGCAGTGGAACTCAACATGTGGCCTCCAGCTGTTGTGGAACTACACATCGCAGCGTGTTATTGCCACAGTTTTGTTATAAGGGCAAGCTAAAACTGTGATAAGGCATACTGGCATCTGTAGTTCCAGAAAAGCTGGAGGGCCGCATGTTGAATACCCTTGGATTATAGTTTATGCATTCTACTATCTACATTATCTACACAGATCTGCCATCAGGGGTATGGTACTGGTGTATGGGGCTTGAACTGAACAAGGAGTCCCCCACCTGGCAATTATACCAGCAGCAGCAATGCAAACTGTGCTTCTGTAACCTTCAGTGTTGGAAGACAACCGCCTAGGGCTCAGAGATAGGCAAAGTTACAAAGTATTCATGCATGTCTGGGGACCCGGGCTAGCCTTACAAAGAGTTCTCTGGTAATTGCAATTGGTTGTGGTTACACTCCCCATACTTTACCATGCCTTGGTGGCTGCTGGGCAAGGGGGTACAGGGCTTGCCCACTCCCATCCTGTGGGCAGAATACCCCCCTGTCATGGCTAGGAAACAGATTGTGCCCAACAAGTTTTAGTCTTGGTGTGGCCTATAAGTTTAAGGTCTGTTGTTGTACTGACCTGTTTCTGTATGTTAGCAGAGGACTTCAGTTGACCCAGGGGCTGGCATTAGAGACTTAATGGGGCCTTCAGTACACAGGGCATGTTGAAACCCCCCCTCCCCCATAAAAAAAGTTGCCTTTGGCGCATGCTCCTTAAAAGTGGGTGTGGCTGACCAAGGAAGGGGCGTGGTTTCATGGCATGTCCCCTTTCCTGCACATGCTGGTACTGCATCCAGCAGCCCTAGCTTCTCCTCCCTGGCTCACCTGCTACACTCCTCGCACAGGTTCATGCTGCGGATACCTCCTCTGGTCCTCTGCTTCCCGCTGTCGGTGCTCTGGCAAGCACCCCCTCTGCCCTGAAGCTGTCCTGGTGTCCAGAGCATACACCCTGCTTGCCCTGCCCTTATTACACCACTGGCTGGCATGCTTACAAATAGAGATTGTTCTCTTGGCAAGTGTGAGATTTCAGTGTTTGGACCATGTGTAAGAACGTATAGGACAAAAGGGTAAGTGCAGTATAGTGGGTTTTAAAAACTTTTTAGTGCTCTCTGCCTGACCTTTTGTGGCCAGTCTTACTTTTTAGTTACAACTTTTCCAACAATTGAGGTGCTTGCATGTTATTCTGCAAAGGTTTTCTATAATGTAATATATTTTTGGGAGTGAAACACAACTTTTTCCATTCGACTAATTAGATTTAATCTGTATTGTAAATTCAGGTGTGTTGCATAATTGTTTGTGTATGAATATTGTGGCAGTATCACCAAGATAGTATTGATGAACAAGCTATTCAGTGTGTGGCTGGAGGGATATGCCCACACAAGGTACAAAAAGGAGATGTGTCCACTTCTAGAGGTGGCCCTGTAGAGACAGAACGCAGTTGGGGTTCTAGCAGTCAGACAGTCCAGGTGGGACTGCTGTCAGAGACCAGTGTATCTTGGAAGCCAGGTTCTTGCCTGTAAGAGACAGGGAGAACCCTAAACCTCTGAACTGCAACTGTAAAGCTGTGGCAGCCAGCAAAGCAAGGCCGAAGCCTGTGTTACTCTGCCGGAAGTGTTAGACTTTGTGACTCCACAAGAGAGACTTTTTGGTTGCAAACTAGCTGCCCAAGTAGAGAGGGGCCATGCAGTGAGATAGTGCTCTGAATGGGGGCAAGGCTGTTTGTTATTTTGTTTCAGTTATTGGGCCAGATGTACTAAGCCTTGAAAAGTGATAAATATCACGGTGATAAAGTACCAGCCAATCGGCTCCTAACTGTCATTTTTCAAACACAGCCAGTGACATGGTAGTTAGGAGCTGATTGGCTGGCAGTTTATCACTGTGAAATTTATCACTTTTCAGGCTTAGTACATCTCCCCCATTACGTTGCCAGTTAATGCACCATTTCATTTATTTACATAGAAAAGCTGTGTTTGAACTCTGACTAAGCACCTAGGCACTGCACCAATACAACCCTCTACCAAGCTAATTATCTCATATGACCACAATATTTACTTATTTATTCTTTCTATGTAAAAAAGACATTGTGCATTTGGTCATACACTGGTTATAATTAGAGATGAGTGGTTTTAGGAAATCTGAACCCGCTTGAACATCCGGGTTCCGAGTAAAAGTATAAATTTTTTTTAAAAAGTAAAAAATAAATAAATTTCATTTTAAGTTTGTAAAAATCTGTGTGCACTGTACCTGAGTGCGTTTCTTCACATATACATATAAAAGTGGTCTGACTCTATGTAGTGTGGGCCGAACTGCTATTTAAAAAAATATAAAATAATATATAGTTGTATTGTTTGTACAGTTTTGGCGCACTAGACTCCAGTGAGTTTATTATTCACATACATATAAAAGCCCTTTGAATTGCCACAATGTGAGTTGAGATGTAAAGTGAAAAATAAATATAAATATAGTGGAGGTCATTCTAACCCGATCGCACACTGCAGAATTTTGCAGCGTAGCGATCGGGTCAGAACTGCGCATGCGCCGGCACAGCAGTGTGCCGGTGCATGGCTGTCTGTCGCTGTGCTACGATCGCCTCTGCCTGATTGACAGGCAGAGGCGATCGATGGGTGGGAGGGGGCGAAACGGCGGCGTTTGGCTGCCGTTTCGTGGGCGCGGTCCGGCCAACGCAGGTGGAGTCGGACCGTGCGGGGAGTGGCTCGCAGCGGCTGCGTGACATCACACGCAGCCACTACAGGCCGGGGAGGGAAGAGTAGCTCCTGGCCAGCACACTAAAGCTGCGCTGGCCGCTGCTCTTGAAGTACAAAGGCATCGTCGCTGTGCGATGCCTTTGCACTTCTGCAGGGGGCTCGGCACTGACATGCAGGGTGGACTAGCCCTGTGCTGGGCGTCCCCCTCCCCCCCCCCCCCTGCATGTCTGAGTTCATGATCGTAGCTGTGCTAAATTTTGCACAGCTACGATCAACTCGGAATGACCCCCCTTGTTCTTATGTTTGTACTGTCCTGGTGTGCTTTACCTCTGTGTGTTTATTATTGAAGTACAAATAAAAAGCAAAAGCCATTTGAATCACCGCTGTGATCTGCAAATTGAAAAATGGATAACAATCACTAAGAGGAACCAAATACTATCACTGCAGCTGCTGCCACCAGTCACAATGACGATACTAGTCCTTCAATGTCATCTACTAAAGCTGATGCTCAAGGGCATAGAGGGTTTAAGTCAAGACATCTAAAATAATAAAAAATATACAGTGGTAAAGAAAACAACCACTTCTAATAAAGGAAAATTTTGTGCAGAAAAACATAAAATTGCCAACATGCGATTCACAACACGCAGTGGCAACTGTCAGGCATCTTCTTCTACTTCTCATGATGATGCAAGACTTTTTCACTCTGAGTCTAGAAGAGTTGTAAGAGAAATGAAAACCACTAAGGCAGTAGAATAAACTGAGTGTTCGGAAATAGAAATGTCACAAATCCCTAAAGAGAGACTAAAGGGCCCCATACACTAGAACGATAATGCCCAATTTCATCCAATTTAAGGCATTCAGGCCGATATATTGGGTGAAATCAGGCATTTTGGATGTGTTTCCGATCCGCGTTCCAGTGAGGGTCGGATCGGCTACCCTAGATCGTTAGTGCTGCACTCGTGATATGTCGGTTCCCGCAGGCATGGCTGGGATAGCATAAGATATATTGCATGCAAAATGTACCAAATCGTATGGAATCGTATGGAACCACTCCCGGGAGAGTTCAAGGGAAATCGCCTCCGACTTCAGCCTCAGACAGATCGTTGTAGTGTATGGGGCCCTTAAGTGTGTACATGAATGATATGTATAAGCCTGACCTTTCTGATACTGAACTCGCAGAGAATCCACCTTTTCTGCTCCCTCTGCAAATGTGGGGATAAGCAGCAGCAGAATAGCTGATGACTAGAAATTGAGAATGCCACTGTGGAAGTGCAAGAGTATGAGGTGAATATTGGTGTAGCTGACACCAGCACTAATGAGGATGTTGAGGATGAGGATGTTGGATGAGGATGTTGTTTGTGTAACTCAAGCAGCAGTAGAAGCAGTTCTTGCCTGTGATAAGAAGGCCATTGTCATGCCTGGACATAGAACAAAACAATCCAACCTCTTATGTGTGGAATTATTTTTATCCAAATCCTGACAACAGTTGTCAAGCCATCTGTAGCATTTCTAAAATCACTGTAAGTAGAGGTAGGGACGTTAACCATCTAGGAGCCTTCTTCCTGTTAAGTCATTTGCAGCAAGCTCACAAACCGTTTTTGTCAACATCAGAAACTACCAAAATACCAACAAGCAGTCCAGCATCAGCTAGCTCCCTTCTGTCAACTAGATATCAGCACCTGCAATCTTCACTGCCAACACCCTTGTCCTCAATATCCTCTGTAATGATTGGAAGCAGTCCTGCATAAAATTTGATAAGGCTAGGTCACTCCTTCCCTCTACAGGACTCCTCAGAATAATCTTCAGCCCTAGGCCTGATACTGCTGCTGAGGATGGATCTTCATCCTAGAAAGGGGACCAAGAAGACTTTGCAAGCGGAGCAAGTATGACAGCTGTCACCCAGTCGCACAGTGGATAACTGACACTATGACGGTTTTGCTAGCATTAGATCTGCAGCCAATATCTGCCATTAATGCTTTAGTTTTAGACAGTTAATTGAGGTCCTGTGTCCCTGGTACCAAATTCCATCTTGGTTTAGTTTTACTAGACAAGCAATACCTCGCCTGTATCAGAACATTAAAAAAATCGAATTATTGGCCTACAAAATGCCATTGTACCCACTGTCCACTTCACTAAAGATATATGAAGAAGTAGTAATGGGAAAACTAAAGATTACATGATTGTGACAGCCCACTGGTTGGGTGAATCACCTTCAACAGCAGCATCTAACAAACAACACCAGCTCATTCAGAGGTATGCTCCTCTGTGTAACACCAGCTTCTCTAAGAGGCATACCGCTGACAACCTCTTAGGAAAACTAAGGGATGTCATAGCAAAATATCTTACCCCACAAAGACTCTCTTCAGGATTTGTTAATTATGATGAGGACACAAATATTGTGAAGTATTACAGCTGGGTGAAATCCAACACATCCCATGCTTACACAATCAACTTGTTGGTATAGGATTTTTGAAAAAATTACAGTGGCGAGCAGGAGATGTTGTCTGTGGCCTGAAAGATTTCGGGACATTCAGATTCAGCAGATACATGCAGGAGATTGCAATGGCTCCAGTTCAATTTGCCCTGCAACCAACTGAAGCAAGAGGTGGTAACAAGGAGGAATTCCCCACTTTACATGCTTCAGCACTACATTTTGGTGATCATGCTTTATCTTAGGTTTAACTCTGACGTTGTGTATTTCTTTCCAACGGACCCAGATCATAAGAGATGCAAAGAGCTCCTGGTGAGCAAGTTGACAGCTCAAGTGACGCATGCAGGGTTGGACTGGTCCACAGGGGTACATGAAAACCCCCTGGTGGGCCCTACTGCTTGAGGGCCCACCTCCTCTAGGGATCAGGTTTCAGACTGTGCACTTGAATTATATATTATACATGTTACATTATACTGCACAGGACTATGGTGTATTTTCTACAGTGCGTTGCTGTTATTAATCTAGTACATTATAATGCATACACTAGTAGTATTTACTGTATATATTTATCAAGGGGCCCAGACCATGCACTCTGTAATGGTTAGCCAAGCATCTGTGGTGGCTGGCCACACCCCTAAACATGGGTCCCTGCCACTGCATTCCCCTGGTGGGTTCTTCATGCCCCAGTCCAACATTGGACACAAGGCACTATGATGTCTCCTCCAGCAACTGCTGTTGCCAGGAAAAAACCTCAGCTTTCCCAAAAGACCCAGTGATGATACAGAGGAGTCAACAGAACATTTTGACATCTGGTCGGGTCTAAAAGAATTTGCCAAAATTAGTAACACCTCTACCGTAACTCCATCTAATACAGTCACCATCCAAAGTATGGTGGAGGGATATTTTAATGGCAGAATACAATCAGGCATGTCAAAGAGTCCCTTTTACTACTGGAAGAAATAAAAGGCAATTTGGAGGCCATTGTACAAACTGGCTTAACATTACTTAAGCTGCCCACCCTCCAGTGTGTACTCAGAAAGAGTTTTCAGCACAGCCGGGATCCTTGTCAGTGATCGGCGTAGGAGGCTACTTCCTCAAAATGTGGAAAACATAATGTTCATCAAAATGAACTCCAAATTCTACATGAAAGATCTTTACCGACAATAATAACAAAGTACAGAGACTTCTGTAATGATGGATTCCAGCAGGGATGAAATTGTATTATGTGGGTGATTCAGATCTGCTCGCAATCAGCAATAGACTGTGCATTAGTGATGAGCGAGGTTCGGTTTTACTCGGTTTTGCTCGGTTTTACTCGGTTCTCAAAACGGCATCTTATTGGCTATCCAAAACACGTGACATCCGTGAGCCAATAAGATGCCGTTTTGAGAACCGAGTAAAACCGAGTAAAACCGAGTAAAACCGAATCCGCTCATCACTACTGTGCATGCATATGCACCGTAATGTGCACGCGTGTTGGCAAACAACAGGCATCGCCGGTCAGCGACAGGCTGGTGTGAAAAATTCAATCGCACAGCCATTCGCATGCTGAATGACAGGAAGAGGCCATTCGTGGTTTTCTGAGAGTATCAGGGAAAACGCAGGTGCTCCTAAGTGCTTTCAGGAGGGTATGTGGCATCAGCTCCGGACCCAATCAGCCCGTTCTGATCGCACTGGAGGAGTAAGTCCTGGGCTGTGCAGAGACTACAATGGTGAGTGAGGTGTGAACGGATTTGCAGCTGTTCGCTGACTGAGGGATTTTTTGCAGCTCGGCGTACACATGCAATCGCACACTTGCACAGCGAATACATACTCCCCTTGGGCGGCGACTATCTGAATGCAGCACAACAATTTTAGCAGCCCAGCGATCAGATCTGAATCACCCCCTATGTAAGGATGATGTACACACTGATGAGAGTGAGGATGAGGATGGTAGTGAGGACATCCTTCCACTGCAGAGATGTTAGCGTAGCTGCCTTAAGCCCATTGGTAGCTTGTTTTGTGGGGACCTAAACAAACCAAGAACTTCAGCCACAAAAGTGCAGTCCCTGTCGCATGTTAAACTTGTTAAACTGTGCATGTCCTTTTTAATATCCAACATAAGAGTAGGTGGAAGGGCCCAAGAACAATTCCATATTGCATCAATTTTCATTTCTGCCACTGCTGTGTGGCAATGTTTCATAGATGTGTTATAAAACTGCCGTGTGTTTGTGCTGCTGCTCTGTCATTTAGTAATCAACCAGCTTGCTGGAGCCTTAGCCTGAACTGAAAGAAAGCAACATTGTGAGGTAGCCAAAATTTACTGGAAATTTATGTTCTTGAGGTTAATAATACTGTAGGAATAAAAAGGGCTCAAATGATTGATTTTAGCTTTTAAAAAAATTTTTTTTGATAAAAATACAAAACCAACACCAGTCACAGCATTTTAGCAAAACCAAAACTGGATAACAAATTACAACCAAAACCAGCATAAAATGTTCTGTTGCACATCTCTAGTTACAGTATAATAATGCACATTGTGCACTGGATCCATAAGGAAACACACTGGTTATACTGCTGCACCTTGTATAATGCCCAGATGAAGCATCTGGTACATATGTGTGTGTATAAATTTGTTTCTGATTTTAACCAGTTTCTTTCTATCTTTCTATCTATCTTTCTATCTTTCTATCTATCTATCTATCTATCTATCTATCTATCTATCTATCTATCAATAGTTTGTGCTTACTTGACTATACCAACTCTTATGGACCCTACACACTTATCGATTACACTGAGCGATATGAACGATCTTGTTCATTAATGAACGAGATATCGTTCATATCGCTCAGTGTGTAGGCACCAACGATGAGCGATGCACGGCCCACGCTCGTTCCTCGTTGGTGCCGGCTCGTTTATACACGCATGCCAATATGGTCAATATTGTCCATATTAGCATGCAGGGCTATGGGGCTTCACTCCCGCCTTCACACCCAAACCCCCCCCAGGGTCGTCCATCGGGCATCTTGGCGGAAAATGGCCAGTGTGTAGGGCCCATAAGTCTGGTATAAAATACTTGACTGTCAATCTCTTGATGAAAGCTGCAATTCAACATACATCTACTACTGTATTAATGAGATTGTTACATTCCTAATCATGTTAACCTCTTTACTTTATATTACGCTCGACATAATACTATTCAACAGCACACAAAGGCTAATTGCCAGAGAACGGCAAAGCTCAGCCTGACCTTTCTTTGCAGCTTACTGCAGTTTGACATAATTATAAAATAGAATAGGATAAGGAGTGATCAAGTCAGCTAGTCACAAGATACTGCATTCTAGCTATACATTTCAGAATAATTACAATGAATCAAACTTCAGTTTTAGGATGGCATCAGTCATTATTATTTTGTCGAAACAAGAAGACACAAGGTTTCAAAGCAAGGTCGCAAGTATAGATTTCAATGACTCAGAATAACACAGGGAGCCACCTAATCCCGCAAATGATGCCTATAACGTCAGAGATATCCTAAATCCCCAGAGTTTAACATGACCCATAAGTGATCTTCAATAAAACACACAAAGGATTATTTAAGAACATCACGCATGATGCAGATCAGGCATGTGCTCTTCTGTGAAATTATGCTCATTCAGTGCTGTATGTTTTCCAGCATACAGCTGTTTATGTGGGAAATGCATTTAATTCATGTCAATCTGCAAGAGGTAAACATTTCCAGATTTTCTATTGGAGGAGTTGAGCAAAGCGGGGTGTTTCCAGCTACATGATAGCTAAGCACACTTGGGATGCCGCAGTCGGTATACTTGCAGCCGGCATCCCGTCTTGCGACATTACACATACCTCCCAACTGTCCCAATTTGTGCAGGACAGTCCTATTTTTTGGGGGACTGTTCCACCCGCAGGCTGCAGTCTCTTGCAATAAGGTGGGGGGTGGGGTAAGGTGGGGGTGGGGGGGCAGTTGGGAGGCTCCCTATCACTCGCTGCTCTACAGCAGAGCAGCGATGAATAGACGCTGTGCGCATGCGCACACAGGGTCTATTCACAGAGACAGGGGTACTGGGGGCATGCCAGCAGCTCACTGAGCGCGGCCAAGCCCCCACAGTGATGGGGAACGGGAGTGTGGCTTGCAATCGTGGCAATACCGCGAAGCCATGCCCCCTTTTCTGTGAAGCCACACCCCATTTCCGCGCAGAAGTCACTCTTCTGCCCTCGTCAAAGTTGGGAGGTATGCATTACGTATGTATTGCAAGATGGCACATCCTAAGAGCAAAGAAAGTGGCCGTGCTGGGTGTACAGATAAACACATACAGTAGACAAAACCATGTGTGGCTTCACATGTTTTGCAGTTAGTAAATAACAGAGTGCACAAAGGGGACAACATAGCTACAATCTTCATTGATCAAGCTAAATGATCTGTCACTAAGACAAGGGCATACAGTATTTAGAGCTTTTGTGTGTAACATATTGTACAGCACGCATATCTACTACACTTGCAATTAGACATTGATGCCTATCTCTTGCAGGTGCTGATGGTGACGTTTATTAGCACTATCTACTCACTTCGGATTGGCTTACTGAGTAGTGGCCCCTCCAGTGTGTAGTACTTAATTCATTACCATTATAGCAATATTATATGACATTGCGTCCATTTATTCCCATTTCCATATAGTCAAATGCAAGATAGAAGATTCCCATTCAATATTTTTAAGGGTCAACAACAATTGCTTGTATTTAATATATTTCATTTGTATATGTGTTTAATTACATTTTAAATTGAAAATTTAATTTTCAAATCTATTAATAACACTATCAAGCTAGATGTCTACGCTTTGGGGGGTATCCAGTTAGAGGTGAAGAAATCTAGGGTGTGAAAATGGACGTTTTCACTATTTTTCCCTATGTTTCACCCATATTTTTTTACAGGCTATACAATTTGGTCGCCTGTAAAAAAAATTACACTATCTCCCGAAAACACACAGGTTCAGTGAAACCTGTGTGGTTTCGAGGATTTGGTTTCCCCTGCCTGAGGCAGGAGAAACAAAATCCCTGATAAGCCGCGTCTCACACCGGCTTATCAAGGCTAACTGGATAGCCCCAGTGGGGCAATTAGCCACCTGGATACCCACAGCCAGGAGATCTGCTGGGGGCATTTATGTATCTGGCACCACTGGGGGCATATGTATCTGGCACCGCTGGGGGAATTTGTGTATCTGGCACTGCTGGGGGCATTTGTGTATCTGGCACCTCTGGGGGCATGTGTGTATCTGTCACCCCTGGGGGCAAGTGTGTATCTGGCACCACTGGGGAGAAGTGTGTATCTGGCACCACTGTGGGCAAGTGTGTATCTGGCACCGCTGGGGGCAAGTGTGTATCTGGCACCGCTGGGGTTATTGAGTAAGGTGCACCGCTGGGGGCATATGTTTATATTGCTTTAAGTGCCAATAGGTGGTGCTAGACACACCCAATAGGTGGTGCTAGACACGCCCCTCCGACGGTGCACCCCCTAATAAAAATGTTCTGCGCACACCTATGCTGCTAAGGAACAAGCTGTGTGGAAATATTGTACAATAATGCTACTAACAATATTCCAAATGTCCAATATTCCAAATGGTCCAACAAAGATCGCACAAAACAATCATGAAAAAAATCTGAAATAGAAAAAACTGTAGTCCCAAACATTTCGGATATAGGAGACTCAACCTGTATCTTCAGTATTTAAAGCAGAGGTTCTCAAACACGATCCTCAAGTCACCCCAAGGGTCCAGGCTTTAAGTTTATTCATGATTGGCCACAGGGGACTTAATTAGCACCTCAGTCAATTTTATTTAAGCATCTGTGCTGAGCCATGGATATACCTAAAACCTGGACCATTGGGGAGCCTTGAGGACCGTGTTTGAGAACCTCTGATCTAAAGACTGAAAACTGGTATGGTCCCCATAGATGGGCAAAAAACAAATATGGTAACTACAGTATATTTATAAAGTTATTCAGGTAGCTGACTGGCAATTATAGACCAATACATTTTACATCAATAGTTGGAAAACTATATGGAGAGTTAAGGAACAATGGGCCAAATTTAGTAAGGATAGCAAATTCTGCTAATTGAACAATTTAGCAGAAACAGAAGACGGCTCCTGCACGCCGGAAGGAGTCCCACTGGCACGTTCTTGATCGCAGCGGCTGCGTGTGATGTCACGCACCCGCCGTGATCACATCCTCGACACCCCCCCCCCCCGTTCGGTCACCCCCCATTCGCACCGCACCCCCATCATAACACTCCGTCTCCTCCCTGGAAATTAAGCGTTGCCCACCCACCCTCGCCCCGCGACCGCCTCCGCCTGATTGACAGGCACTCATAAAAATTCCGGTTGGATCGCGATTTGCGATCCAACCTGATATTCAAGAATATTCAAGAATACGCTCTACAAAATAAAGCAAAACAGCCAGCCTGGATTTATAAAAATATTATATAAATATATATATATATATATATGTATATATATATATATATATATATATATATATATATATATATATATATTCACCATTTATTATCTTGACCCTTATTAATTACTGGGTGAATCAAGAATTTTAAGATATTTGGACTATATGTCATTATTTTAAAGTTCTAAACAGAATAAATGCAAAGTTTTAGGTAATTCACCAGCACACCTTTATTTTGATTTATATTTGTCATAATTTATTTTCAAGAGTGTTCCCAAAAAGAGTTTTTTTGTCTTTTCTTTACCTCAATTTCATTGTAGTTTGACCTACAAAAATATTTGGGAGCACCACCAATAAGTGACTGCTATAAATTTGTTCAATAGCAGTATTTATATTGGTTTCTGTCTGATAATAATCATTATTCATATTATCATGTATATGTGATTAGTTGGTGCGGAACTGAATTTACATTATAAATATCAGGGAGACCACAAGCACCAGGTAACTCTACTATAGTGAATGCAAGCCTGAGACTGGGCAGCGAATGGCCATTGACTCTATGGAGAGGGAGTCACAAGACAACAGCGTGCCCCCTTCTCAGAGATTATCAGTGCTGCAGCCCATTCTAACACACAGGGCCTTTGAGTGTAAAGAATTGGCAACTTTGCCATAACAAGTGTTTCAATGTAATGAACAGGGATCCCCTAAGACCCCCGTCCATTATACCATTTTTTTTAAAACACCTCTTACATGATTCTTAAGAAAACCGTAAAGAGTAATCAATCACCTACCATGAGGAGGCTGCTATCCTCCCACTTACGTACAAATAAAAAAGCACTAAAAAAATTGACATAATAAAATTAAAAACTGCTTTTCTATACAAATACAGCACTGCCTTATTTATCTCACTCCCTTTTCTACACTCTGGGTAACACCTCCAACATTCCATTGAGACTCCAAGAGAGATCAGTAATCTACATATAGCAAAATGAAAGGGTCACCTACTCATACTCTTCTCTTTGCCATCTTAGAGTGGAGCTCGAGCTCCGGGAGCCGGAAAAGTTAGAGGGCGCGCCACCACCTGCCCCCCCTTACTCTGCCCAATAAACCGCAGGCCGCTGTAGAGGCAGCCGCATAGCAGGAGGAGGAAAAACACACACACACGCAAACTCAAATACTAGGTAGGGAACAGGACAGGCCAGAGGCGACAGCAGGAAACACTGACAGCTGGCACATGCCGGAGCTCTGCCCACCCTCTTTATATGTCTCACTGTCTGCTTGTAGCTGTGCAGCAGGGTTACTTCTGTTCTGCTACATCACTCTCTGTCCCCTCGGCTGCAGCACCTCTCTCTGCCCCGGCTGCTGCAGCACCTCTCTCTGTCCCAGCTGCTGCAGCAGCACCTCTCTCTGCATTATAAGCTGCAGAGTAACATGTATAAGCGGCTCTACTGCAGCATAACATGTGTAAGCGGCTCTACTGTGTTGTGTAATGTGTATAGGGGGCTCTACTGTGTGCCGTAAAGTGTATAAGGGGTACTACTGATTGGTGTAATGTTAATAACGGACACTACTGTGGTGTAATGTGTATAATGGACAATACTGTGCGGTGTAATGTGAATAGTGGACAATACAGGAAGGTGTAATCTGAATTGGTACTATGCTGTGGCCAAGCCCCTTCCCCATGAAGCCATGCCCCTATATTTTTGCTGCGCGCCCCTATTTTAAACATGGGGGCGCCCAAAGGAAACCTTTGCCCTGTGATCCACAAGGTCTAGAATCGGCCCTGTCATCGATTTAGGATTTTTAAATATTTTCATTTTCAAATGTAACATGTTCCCAAGTCAGTACAGGGAAGGGGGTCCCGAAACATACCCTTGCTCCGGGCACCATGGCACCTAGCTACACCTCTGCCTCTGACACACAATTCTCTCCTGGTTCACTTCGTACCTATCCACCTTTTCACTGCCTTCACTTTTGGCGCATTCCTCCCCTCCCATTTCGTTTTGGTGACCCACAAGACTGTCTTATAGGTCTTTGTTTTTTTTCACTGTATCCCTCTTATGTAATTTGCTAATTCAGGGGCAGATTTAGCAACAAGTGATATTCTTGTTATCACTTGTTACGAATGATAAATGGTGCGCCAGCCAATCAGCTCCTAATTGTCATGTGTTTGAAAAATTACAGGAGCTGATTGGCTGAAGCACCATTTACTGTATCATTCATAATGAGTGATATCAAGATTATCACTGGTTGTTAAATCTGCCCCTCAGTCTCTCATGCCCCCTCAATGCTGATGACCAGGGGCGTCGGAACGGGGGGGCAAGGGGGCAGCTTGCCCCACCCAAATATGACAGAGGCGCAGGCAGAGCCAGCGCTGCTCGCTCAGCAAGGGTATACAAAGCAGGGAGGCGCTCTCCCCGCTTTGCTACCCTGCTGCTGCCGCTGCGTCTGTCAAACTGGATGACAGGTAGCGGCGGAGCTGGCAGCATGTAGCGCCGGTCTCTCCCTCCCATCCACCTACCCACACAGCCCCGCCTAGTGTGCGGCCTCCCCTCAGCCCACACGCAGCTATGCTGCTGCCTAGCCATCTTGGGGGCATGGCCTAATCGCGGGAGGCGTGGCCACGCCCCCTTATTGGAAAAAGTTGGGGAAATCTGCAGTGCCCGGTCCTTTACTGAGTCCCCAGCCCTGGCTCAGCTCCTCAGTCAGGCTCAATTCGAGGGGTGGGAGGGGGGGTATTGTGGCATACTTACCTACTCTCCCGGAAGCTGCGGGAGGCTCCCGTTTTTTGGGGTAGCCCCCCGCACCCCCGGAAGAGTGGGCAGGTCTCCCGCATCCTGCTCGCACCCTAGTGATGCGAGCAGGATAGAGAGATAACCTCCCGCATTCGCGGGTCCGTCGGGTGGAAAAGGGGTTAAAATGACGCAAATCGCGTCATTTTAGCCCCGACCCCTTCCAGCGGACCCGCGAATCGCGGCATTTCCCGATGCAGGGGGCAGGGCTTAGTGATGTCACAGTCCGGCCCCGCCCCCCGAAGACACATGCAGCGTCTCCTCTCCGGGCTTCTCCTGGAGAGGAGACTTACAATGTAGGCAAGTATGGATTGTGGTCAGTGTGATCACCCCCCCCCCCCCCACCACCTGTACAGGAACAGGCAGAGGCTGGGCAGTAACAGCAGCCTCTCTGCCTCACTGCAGCACAGCACACTGCAGCAAGTGCTGTGCCTCCAACATGAGAGCTTATGCTGCCGCCCAGTAAGGAGGGAGTGCGGTGCACCAGGGCCCCCGGCGGACCCCTCCATCAGTCCCAGGCCCAGGTAATTAGTACCCGCTTCCCCCCCCCCCTCTCTGCGTCACTGACGACATCTGACGGAGCCGCTGCTGCTAGAGTAACGGAGCCTGCGAGAAACCGGAGGCGGAGAAGGGAGAGGAGGAGCAGCGCCCGAGACGGGACCTTCTGCAGGTACTGGGGCCGCGCTGTGGAGGGAATGAGGGCTGTACCTGGCATAGGGGGTTATTCAGAGATTATAGCAGATTGCTGCATATGCAGCCAGATCTGCATTCATCCCTGCACATGCTGAGGGCCGCCCAGCACAGGGCAAAGCCACCGAGCATGTGTAAGGCTGCCTCCCGATGCATCCGCAATTAGATTGCGGACACATCTGATCTAAGGTTGTGTTGGCTGGCTGCGCTGTCAGGCGGTCAGCAGACATTTTTTTTTTCAGAACGTCTGTGTGTGACATCATGCAACCGCCCCAAAAATGGTCCCGGCCTGCCTCCGTTTTTCCGGCACCACCCTGCCTTAACCCCGCTACGTTGTCACCTGTCAATCACATTGTGGTTGCATCCATCGGAGAAGCGACCACAATGTGTATGGCCTCACGCCCACTGTGCATGCGCAGTTTGCTGCCACCGGCAAACTGCGCTGCAGGCCTCTATTACGGCGGGGTCTGAATGACCCCCATAATGTGTATAATGGGCTGTACCTGGCATAATGTGTATAATGGGCTCTACCTGGATAACGTGTATAAGGAGCTCTACCTGGCATAACATGTATAGGGTTGCTCTACTGTGGCGTAACGTGTATAAGAGGCTTTTCCTCTGGCATAACTTGTATAAGCGGCTCTCCTGTGTGGTGTAATGTGTATAAGGGTGCTACTGTGCGGTGTAATGTGGCTAACGGACACTACTGTACAGGGTAATGTGAATTGGTACTATTCTTTGGCCCTATATTTTTTCTGCGCGCCTTCGGCGCGCACTGTCCCTGTTTTCAGCATGGCAAGTACCAAAGAAAACTTTTGACCTGAGCTCCTAAAGGTCTAGAACTGGTCCTGTCATCGATTTTTAAACTATCTTTTTCTGTTCAAATGTAAGATGCCACCAATTCAATACAGAGGAGGTGGCGCTGAAAAACATACCTTTGCTCAGGGCACCATGGCACCTATCTACACCTCTGATAAGGGGCACTACTGTGGGCATTGTGTATAAGGAATAGTACTGTGTGCCGTAACGTGTATAAGGGGCACTATTTTGTGGCATAATTTAAATCAGGTGCACTACGTTTGGGGTAATGCGAATAAGATTGTAATACTGTGTGACATAATTTGAATTCTGGTTACCATTGTGGTCACTCCCCTTCCTTGTGTGAGCACACCCCTTTTTGGAGTGCGTGCTGTCCCTTTTTTATGGATGGGAAGGCGCAAATTTATAATTTGCAGGGGGACGCCAAACACTCTAGCACCGGCCCTGCCTGTGGGCGGCATCTCCTTTAAAAACAGCCTGCCACTGCAGGGTGCTGTGTCCTCCTATCTTTGTTCATTGTGTCCTAGCCGCCGGCGGCTGTCTCTCCTTCACAGTTGCATTACTGGGAGGAGGCGTGGCTATGGTCCCGGGATGTCCCAGCCTGGCCACACCTCCTCCCAGTAATGCATCTGTGAAGGAGAGACAGACGGCAGCGGCTAGGACACAACGAAGATAGGAAGACACAGCACTCTGCGGTAGCAGGCTGTTTTAAGGAGATGCCGCTCGCGTGGATCTGCAGGTAAGTGCTCATCCGCACCATGGGGGCGCCAAAATATTTTTTTTCTACGCCCCCCCAACCTAAAAACATTCCAGCGCCCCTGCTGATGACCCCTAAGTGTGTCTCTCCTTCACTGACACTGACCACTATCTTGTGTGGCCGTCTGTGTCCTTGCTACAGTATTTCATCATGGACCCTCACTATCACCATAATTTACTAATTAACTCACTCTTCCAAATGTGCTGCTTTGGTGTCTCCTTGCTTCCACCTTATGCTTTACTGATCGCATACAGTCTATCTCATATTTTCCACACTTTATATAACAAACTAGAATATGTTCTTTTCTATAAACAAGCTTCAACCAACACACTTAAACATTCTCCCATCATCTCTTACCTTAACCTCCAATCTAGTACTCTGTCAGTTATACAACCTCACTTCAATCCATTTTAGGTACATATGTAAGACTTACTCCTAAACTGAGCTCTGTCTTTTTCCCAGTATACTGTATTGTGAGGTTTCATTTGTCCATCTACCATGTTTTCACACCTACATTAATTTGTCTATTACTATATGCAGGGCCGTAACTAGGGGATGAGCAAGAGCGCTCTAGGGATGACACCGTCGCTGCCCCATAATCCTTGCTGCTTGCTAGCAGAGTGCCTGGAACTACTGTACACCCTGCAGCCAGTATCGCTGCTGCAGTGCCACCTGAAGCATCCTTTGGGCGATCCAGGCACACACCCTACAGCAGGGGTGGCCGGACTTTTGGGACCTGGGATCTACTTTTTATCCACTTACTTACTGGTGATCTACCAGCGTCAAATAACACCAATAATAACGCTCACATTTAAGAACAGCATTAATAATGGTGCCATCAAATAACAGCACCAATAATAATGCGCACATTTAAAAAAAAAGCATTAAGAATGACAACATCAAATAACCCCCCTCTGTGCAAATCCTCCCCTTGTGTAGATACACCCCTACCACTCCCCTGCATAATAGCCCCCTGTACAATACCCTCCTCCATGCAAATCCCCCCCCCCTTGCAGATATCCCCTTCCACTCCTCTGCATAATAGCCCCCTGTATAATACCTTCCTTCATGCAAATCCCCCCCTTTGCAAATCCCCCCCTTCCAGTGCCCTGCATAATAGCCCCCTGCACAATAATACCCTCTGTGCAGATCCTCCACCCGTTGCAGATCCCCTATGTGTAAGAGAAAAAAACTCTTTGTGAAGACACCACGCTCTGTGCAGATCCCCCCTTTGCATATCGGCCCTCCCCTTATGAAGAAACCCCCCTTTGCATAACTTACCTGACAAGTTGTCACGCTGCCTAGCTTCAGTCCTCCCGCTTTTACGCTGCATGGCCATCCGCTGGCTGCTTCTCCTGTTGTCCCCACCGCCGGCTGGATCAAACTGGACCCAACTATCGCCCAGGCTCCTAACATCGCAGATGACGTAATGACACCCGCACACTGCAAAGGGAACTGTGAAGAGCAGCAGCGGCGGCAGGCTCCTTACAGTTAATTTCTAAGTGTGTTGCGATCTACCGGCGGATGCTCCGCGAGCTACCGGTAGATCGCGATCTACCTTTTGGCCACATCTGCCCTACAGTATGCACAGCCAATTGGAGTGTCCTCAGTGGTGCGGCTGCACTTCCTGGTGCTGTTGGCCCTGCCCCCTCTATGCGACATCATGATGTCATATGTTCAGGTGAGCGGGGCGTCACAGGGCCCCTGCCGCCCTGTTACGGCACTGACTGTATGAGTGCTTTGCTTTCCCCAGTAACAGTCAATGCAGACACTGTGTTGTCTTACTGTACATTCAATTATTATTATTATTATTATTATTATTAATATTATTATCATCATCATCATCACCACCACACAATGGAGCATTTGTGGACTCAGTAGAAGTATCTAGCAGTACTCTACTATTCAATGACATGAGTTTTTTCTGCAAGTGATGGACCCTCAGGTTATATGCTGCAGATTCCTTTTTTGTAAACTGGGATGTGAATATAGCAATTTGACAGGTAAAGCAGTAGATATATCCACTCTATACTTGTCATTCATCTGGCAATCTGTCAGTTGTAGAATAATGTATCACAGGGAATTTCAGTATTATCACTTCGAGCCATGTGATATGTTCCTTTAAACAAATGCACATAGAAAATTAACAAAATCACCATGTATTAGAAAAAAGTTTCATTTGTGCTGACTGTGCTAAGCATTCTGGATATCAGCTGTTCTCCCAGGTAAATAATGTGGAGAAATGGGGAAATACAGCACTCTCAGCAGTAACCAATGACATTATAGGGGGATGGGGAAGGTGGGGTCATGTGGGTTTTAAAGTTGACATTCAGAATGAACAAAATGACAGCATTCACAATGTTGACTCTGGCAGAACACCGACATTGTGATTGCCGTCATTCATCATGTCGTCAATGAGATTTTACATAAACCTGCTATAGGCCGAGGGTGTTTTATGCGTGCATGCCACAGAACAACCAAACCATAGTAATACAAATAATTATAATAACAATAATCTATAATACAGACATGGATAAATGTGTTGCTACCCTTACAGCTCACTGATACAATGCTTCATTCCTCATGAATTGATGAAATAAAAAGCTATTGTCTTACGTATACATACAAAAACATACAAAAACACCCCCGCACACAAAAAGAAGTATGTGCGCGTGAAAAATGGGCGTGGCCACACACCAGAGGGGGGGTCACGCACCAGGAGGGGTGTGGCCACTGAAAATGGGGCGTGCCAACATGACTATCACCTACCCCTTGTGTTGTCTCTCAGCACACCTTCATTCAATTTTTGCACAGTACGCATGCAGAGTCCCCTTTTTACACAGTGCCAGACACACAATTGCCCCACAGTGCCAGATACACAGTGCCCCACAGTGCCAGATACATATTGCCCCACAGTGCCAGATACAATGCCCCACAGTGCCAGTTACATGCCCCACAGTGCCATTTACATGCCCCACAGTGTCAGATACAATGCCCCACAGTGCCAGATACAATGCCCCACAGTGCCAGATACAATGCCCCACAGTGCCAGATACATGCCCCACAGTGCCAGATACATGCCCCACAGTGCCAGTTACAAGCCCCCCCCCCCCACCGCTTACTTAAGTCAGGATCCCGTCGGGCCATCAGTCACCGCTGCCCTCTGCTATGTGAGGAGAGGAGAGTGCATTGCAGCGCCTCTCCTGACCCTCAACGCTCCAGGTCTCCGGCGGCAGCTATCTTAAATGTGGCGCCGGTTCGTTAGCCAATCAGAGCTCGCGGACCGGCAGCCAATCAGGAGCCGGTCCGCAAGCTCTGATTGGCTAACGGCGCCGGAGACCGGACAGACACGCAGCGCCGCTGGCAGTGCGGCAGCGGCAGTGAGCACATTGAGGGGCAGGAGAGATGCTGCGCTCTCCTACCCTCACATTGCAGCAGGACGGGGGCGGGTGGGCATGATACCCTGGCCGCTGGCGGCGCCCCCCTCTGCTGGGCCTGCCAAGGCGCCCAGGGCACGTGCCCCACTCGCCCTGCCTTAGTTACGCCTCTGCTGGACAGATTTGTTGGTACCCAATAGAAAAGATCACAAAAACAAGTGGATTATAGTGATATTTCATACTAATTGCTTTCTTGAATTTGCACCATGCATGTCTTTAATCTTTAATCAGTCATTCAGCCTACTTAAATGGATAAAAGCAGTCACTCTGCTGTTTGGTATAATCGTGTGCACCACACTCAGGGCCGGTGCAAGGTTTCTTGGCACCCTAGGCAAAATGCCTACTGCAAACCCCCCCCCCCAAATAAATAAATAAATAAATAAAAATAAGTGTGTGTGTGTGCGCAGGGGGTGGGCTGGGGGGCCAGGGGCGGAGGACGGATGGATGGATATATAGATCTATATATGGAGCTGAGGAGTGACATATATATATATATATATATATATGTGTGTGTGTGTGGTGTATGTGTGTGTGTATATATATATATATATATATATATATATAATCTTGCATTATAAGGGCACCTTTATTGCTGCAGAGAATGGAGTCCCAGTGAAGCATGGGGGCCGCCCGCAGTCTGCACTGTAGCCACCCGCAAACTTAACAGACCAGGAGCTGAGCTTGATCACCCCCGCAGAACTCCGTTGATGTCACCAGCGGGATAGACAGCCGGCGGGCAGGGACTTCTAGATGGTGCAGGCTGCGGTGAGTGGAGCTCCGTTACCGGCGAAAGGTGCAGCTGACAGGGGCTCAACAGGAGGCTTTACCTCACAGCACAGAAGTGGCGGCGGCATGCAGAGGCGGCGGGCGGGCAGAGGCGGCGACGGAGGGTAGGCGGGTGTACCGCAGCTGGAGGGACAACCGTTCAGCGCCCCAGATCAAGACAGAAGACGGTGGAGATGGTGAGACCTGCATCCGCTATCATTGCAGGCCATTCTCCCATCCTTCATTCCTCACAGGCAGCAACAGCGTGCCGCCCCCTCAGGTCCCACCGCCCATAGGCAGCTGCCTAAAGCTGCCTAGTGGAAGCGCCGGCTCTGACCACACTGAACATGGACCAGAGGAAGCAAACAAGACTGTTGCCTCAGGAGATCAGACTAAAATTATGGACACAAATGTTAAAGATAAAGGCTATAAGACCATGTCCAAGCAGCTGGATCTTCCTGTGACTACAGTTGCAGATATTATTAAGACGATTAAAGTCCATGGGACTGTAGCACAATGCTACTAGGAGAATGTCCTTTGGGCAGAGGAGTCAAAATTGGAGTTTTCTGGCAAGTCACATTAGCTCTATGTTCACAGAAGTAAAAAGCTGTAAAAGAAAAGAACACAGTACACAGTATTGTGAACATGGAGGATGCTTGGTTATGTTCTTGGACTTCTTTGCTGCGTCTGGCATTGGGTACCTCAATCTGTGCAGGGCCCAATGAAATATCAAGACTAGAGATTAATTGGTAAAATCTCGCTATCGCCTGCCTAGTGAAGTGGAATATAGATGGGATTTTGTACCGGGGACACAATAACTTCATCAATTGTCTAAATCTCACTGCACTAATGGCGGAAAACGGGCACACGTCTAACAGCACACTGATTATACTGAGAACTGATTATACTGATCACTGATGATAATACGGAGAACTGACACTGAGCAGCGAGAACAGCACTGGACTATTGTACTGTAGTATACTGGTCACCACAATGCAGCACTGACACTGAGCGCAGATATTAAGCACTGATCAGGATACTAGAAGTGACACAGAGCTGCAAGATACAGCAATGGCCTACTGTACTGTGCTACTATATACTGGTGGTCACCACAATGCTGCACACTGAGCACAGATATTACCAGGTGTATCTCACACATCGCTCAGTATAGATTACAGGATGTATAATCACCAGGTGTATCACACGCCGCACAGTACAGTATACAGGGTGTATAATCCCCAGGTGTATCTCACACATCGCTCAGTACAGTATGTAGGGTGTATAATCCCCAGGTGTATCTCACATATCGCTCAGTACAGTATATAGTAGTGATATACACCGGAAATTTTTCGGGTTTTGTGTTTTGGTTTTGGATTCGATTCCGCAGCTGTGTTTTGGATTCGGACGCGTTTTGGCAAAACCTCCCTGAAAATGTTTTGTCGGATTCGGGTGTTTTTTTTTTTAAACCCTCAAAAACAGCTTAAATCATAGAATTTGGGGGTCATTTTGATCCCACAGTATTACTAACCTCAATAACCATAATTTCCACTCATTTCCAGTCTATTTTGAACACCTCACACCTCACAATATTATTTATAGTCCTAAAATTTGCACCGAGGTCACTGGATGACTAAGCTAAGCGACCCAAGTGGGCGGCACAAACACCTGGCCCATCTAGGAGTGGCACTGCAGTGTCAGACAGGATGGCACTTAAAAAATTGGCCCCAAACAGCACATGATGCAAAGAAAAGAGAAAAAGAGGTGCACTGTGGTCGCTGGATGGCTAAGCTAAGTGACACAGACACCACAATATCACAGGAATTATTTGTTCTAATCAATGGTATTATTGGTCCAAATCACTGGAAGAAAATGACAAAATCACTGGAATTAAACGGCAGTAATGTCGGGAATTATATCAAATGGCAGTACCACTGGACATATACGAAAGTGTCAGACAGGATGGCACTTAAAAAAATTGGCCCCAAACAGCACATGATGCAAAGAAAAGAGAAAAAGAGGGGCACCATGGTCGCTGGATGGCTAAGCTAAGTGACACAGACACCACAATATCACAGGAATTATTTGTTCTAATCAATGGTATTATTGGTCCAAATCACTGGAAGAAAATGACAAAATCACTGGAATTAAACGGCAGTAATGTCGGGAATTATATCAAATGGCAGTACCACTGGACATATACGAAAGTGTCAGACAGGATGGCACTTAAAAAAATTGGCCCCAAACAGCACATGATGCAAAGAAAAGAGAAAAAGAGGTGCACTGTGGTCGCTGGATGGCTAAGCTAAGTGACACAGACACCACAATATCACAGGGATTATTCGTTCTAATCAATGGTATTATTGGTCCAAATCACTGGAAGAAAATGACAAAATCACAGGAATTATTCTTCTAATCAATGGTATTATTGGTCCAAATCACTGGAAGAAAATGACAAAATCACTGGAATTATTTGGCAAGATCACTGTAATTAATAATTATAAATCACTGATATTAATTGGTAAAATCTCGCTATCGCCTGCCTAGTGAAGTGGAATATAGATGGGATTTTGTACCGGGGACACAATAACTTCATCAATTGTCTAAATCTCACTGCACTAATGGCGGAAAACGGGCACACGTCTAACAGTACACTGATTATACTGAGAACTGATTATACTGATCACTGATGATAATACGGAGAACTGACACTGAGCAGCGAGAACAGCACTGGACTATTGTACTGTAGTATACTGGTCACCACAATGCAGCACTGACACTGAGCACAGATATTAAGCACTGATCAGGATACTAGAAGTGACACAGAGCTGCAAAATACAGCAATGGCCTACTGTACTGTGCTACTATATACTGGTGGTCACCACAATACTGCACACTGAGCACAGATATTACCAGGTGTATCTCACACATCGCTCAGTATAGATTACAGAATGTATAATCACCAGGTGTATCACACGCCGCACAGTACAGTATACAGGGTGTATAATCCCCAGGTGTATCTCACACATCGCTCAGTACAGTATGTAGGGTGTATAATCCCCAGGTGTATCTCACACATCGCTCAGTACAGTATATAGTAGTGATTTGCACCGGAAATTTTTTCGGGTTTTGTGTTTTGGTTTTGGATTCGGTTCCGCTGCCGTGTTTTGGATTCGGACGCGTTTTGGCAAAACCTCCCTGAAATTTTTTTGTCAGATTCTGGTGTGTTTTGGATTCGTTTTTTTTATACAAAAAACCCTCAAAAACAGCTTAAATAACAGAATTTGGGGGTCATTTTGATCCCATAGTATTATTAACCTCAATAACCATAATTTCCACTCATTTCCAGTCTATTCTGAACACCTCACAATATTATTTTTAGTCCTAAAATTTGCACCGAGGTCGCTGGATGACTAAGCTAAGTGACCCAAGTGGCCGACAGAAACACCTGGCCCATCTAGGAGTGGCACTGCAGTGTCAGACAGGATGGCCGATTTAAAAAATAGTCCCAAAACAGCACATGATGCAAAGAAAAAAGAGGTGCACCAAGGTCGCTGGATGGCTAAGCTAAGCGACCCAAGTGGCCGACGCAAACACCTGGCCCATCTAGGAGTGGCACTGCAATGTCAGACAGGATGGACGATTTATAAAATAGTCCCAAAACAGCACATGATGCAAAGAAAAAAAGAGGTGCACCAAGGTACTCAAAGAGCTAAAAGATGTGCTGGTTACACCATTAACAGAATTATTTAACCAGTCACTAAATACAGGTGCTATTCCAGAGGACTGGAAAAGAGCAAATGTAGTTCCACTGCACAAAAGTGGAAGCAAGGAAGAAGCAAGTAACTACAGACCAGTAAGCCTTACATCAGTAGTGGGGAAAGTAATGGAAAAACTATTAAAAGAAAGAGTTGTGGAGTATCTTAAATCAAACAATTTACATGATCCAAAACAGCATGGATTTACTGGTGGTAGATCATGCCAAACAAATCTTATTGACTTTTTTGACTCTGTGATGAAAATAATAGACTAGGGGGAGCTGTAGATGTAGCATATCTAGACTTTAGTAAGGCATTTGACACTGTCCCACATCGCAGACTGCTAAATAAACTTGAAAGCGTGGGGATGGATTATAAAACCGTTAAATGGATAAGAACCTGGTTGCAGGATAGGAAACAGACAGTTGTAGTTAATGGAGTGCAATCTATGGAGGGAAATGTTACCAGTGGAGTACCCCAGGGATCTGTACTTGGTCCAGTTCTCTTTAATATCTTTGTTGGTGACATTGCAGATGGTATTGAAGGGAAGGTATGCCTTTTTGCAGATGATACAAAGATATGCAACAGGGTAGACACGCCGGGAGGGGTAAAACAAATGATTGATGACCTAGGTAGGCTTGAGAAATGGTCAAGAACGTGGCAACTACAGTTTAATGCTAAAAAATGCAAAATCATGCACTTAGGTCTCAAAAACCCAAAGGCTAAATATAGTATCAAGGGTACTATAATGGAAACTACTGAGGAGGAAAGGGATTTAGGAGTCACTATTTCAAGTGACTTGAAGGCAGGAAAGCAATGCAACAAAGCAATGAGAAAGGCAAGTCAGATGCTTGGTTGCATAGGGAGAGGAATCAGTAGTAGTAAAAAAGAAGTGATAATGCCACTGTATAGGTCATTGGTGCGGCCCCATCTGGAATACTGTGTCCAGTTCTGGAGACCATATCTCCAGAAGGATATAAATACATTAGATAGTGTACAAAGAAGGGCAACTAAAATGGTGCATGGCCTACATCACAAAACGTACCCGGAAAGGCTAAAAGATCTTAACATGTATAGTTTGGAGGAGAGAAGAGAAAGGGGGGACATGATAGAAACTTTCAAATATATCAAGGGTCTTAACAAAGTTCAGGAGGGAAACATTCTTCAATTGAAGAGAAATATTAGAACTCGAGGACATACACTGAGACTGGAGGGGGGGAGGTTCAGGGGAAATTTAAGGAAAAATTACTTCACGGAAAGGGTAGTGGATAAGTGGAATAGTCTCCCATCAGAGGTGGTAGAGGCTAAGACTGTAGAGCAATTTAAACATGCTTGGGATAGGCATATGAATATCCTTACAAAGAACTAAGGTTCAAAAAGGGTTGAGATTACTTAAAGGATAAAAAAAAAGGGGCAGACTAGATGGGCCAAGTGGTTCTTATCGGCCGTCAAATTCTATGTTTCTAAGGTCGCTGGATGGCTAAGCTAAGCGACCCAAGTGGCCGACACAAACACCTGGCCCATCTAGGAGTGGCACTGCAGTGTCAGACAGGATGGCCGATTTAAAAAATAGTCCCAAAACAGCACATGATGCAAAGAAAAAAAGAGGTGCACCAAGGTCGCTGGATGGCTAAGCTAAGCAACCCAAGTGGCCGACACAAACACCTGGCCCATCTAGGAGTGGCACTGCAGTGTCAGACAGGATGGCCGATTTAAAAAATAGTCCCAAAACAGCACATGATGCAAAGAAAAAAAAGAGGTGCACCAAGGTCGCTGGATGGCTAAGCGACCCAAGTGGCCGACACAAACACCTGGCCCACCTAGGAGTGGCACTGCAGTTTTCTAGCGAGAGGATGAGTGCTTCCATCCTCATGTGAATCTGAACCACTAGCCATGAACATAGGCCAGGAACTCAGCCGTTCCTTGCCACTCCGTTTCGTAAATGGCATATTGGCAAGTTTACGCTTCTCATCAGATGCTTTTAATTTTGATTTTTGGGTCATTTTACTGAACTTTTGTAGTATACTTGACGACACAGAGGTAGAGCAATGGACTACTGTACCGTACTGCTATATATATACCGGTGGTCTGCAAAATTCTGCACTGTCCTCCTACTATATAATACTGTGCACAACTAAAATGCAGCACAGGTATGGATGGATAGTATACTTGACGACACAGAGGTAGGTAGAGCAGTGGACTACTGTACCGTACTGCTATATATATACTGGTGGTCAGCAAAATTCTGCACTGTCCTCCTACTATATATACTGCGTACAACTAAAATGCACCACAGGTATGGATGGATAGTATACTTGACGACACAGAGGTAGGTAGAGCAGTGGACTACTGTACCGTACTGCTATATAATACTGGTGGTCACTGGTCAGCAAAATTCTGCACTGTCCTACTATATACTACAATACAGCACAGATATTAGAGATGAGCGCCGGAAATTTTTCGGGTTTTGTGTTTTGGTTTTGGGTTCGGTTCCGCGGCCGTGTTTTGGGTTCGACCGCGTTTTGGCAAAACCTCACCGAATTTTTTTTGTCGGATTCGGGTGTGTTTTGGATTCGGGTGTTTTTTTCAAAAAACCCTAAAAAACAGCTTAAATCATAGAATTTGGGGGTAATTTTGATCCCAAAGTATTATTAACCTCAAAAAACATAATTTACACTCATTTTCAGCCTATTCTGAACACATCACACCTCACAATATTATTTTTAGTCCTAAAATTTGCACCGAGGTCGCTGTGTGAGTAAGATAAGCGACCCTAGTGGCCGACACAAACACCGGGCCCATCTAGGAGTGGCACTGCAGTGTCACGCAGGATGTCCCTTCCAAAAAACCCTCCCCAAACAGCACATGACGCAAAGAAAAAAAGAGGCGCAATGAGGTAGCTGTGTGAGTAAGATTAGCGACCCTAGTGGCCGACACAAACACCGGGCCCATCTAGGAGTGGCACTGCAGTGTCACGCAGGATGTCCCTTCCAAAAAACCCTCCCCAAACAGCACATGACGCAAAGAAAAAAAGAGGCGCAATGAGGTAGCTGACTGTGTGAGAAAGATAAGCGACCCTAGTGGCCGACACAAACACCGGGCCCATCTAGGAGTGGCACTGCAGTGTCACGCAGGATGTCCCTTCCAAAAAACCCTCCCCAAACAGCACATGACGCAAAGAAAAAAAGAGGCGCAATGAGGTAGCTGACTGTGTGAGAAAGATAAGCGACCCTAGTGGCCGACACAAACACCGGGCCCATCTAGGAGTGGCACTGCAGTGTCACGCAGGATGTCCCTTCCAAAAAACCCTCCCCAAACAGCACATGACGCAAAGAAAAAAAGAGGCGCAATGAGGTAGCTGACTGTGTGAGAAAGATAAGCGACCCTAGTGGCCGACACAAACACCGGGCCCATCTAGGAGTGGCACTGCAGTGTCACGCAGGATGTCCCTTCCAAAAAACCCTCCCCAAACAGCACATGACGCAAAGAAAAAAAGAGGCGCAATGAGGTAGCTGTGTGAGAAAGATAAGCGACCCTAGTGGCCGACACAAACACCGGGCCCATCTAGGAGTGGCACTGCAGTGTCACGCAGGATGTCCCTTCCAAAAAACCCTCCCCAAACAGCACATGACGCAAAGAAAAAAAGAGGCGCAATGAGGTAGCTGTGTGAGTAAGATTAGCGACCCTAGTGGCCGACACAAACACCGGGCCCATCTAGGAGTGGCACTGCAGTGTCACGCAGGATGGCCCTTCCAAAAAACCCTCCCCAAACAGCACATGACGCAAAGAAAAAAAGAGGCGCAATGAGGTAGCTGACTGTGTGAGTAAGATTAGCGACCCTAGTGGCCGACACAAACACCGGGCACATCTAGGAGTGGCACTGCAGTGTCACGCAGGATGTCCCTTCCAAAAAACCCTCCCCAAACAGCACATGACGCAAAGAAAAAAAGAGGCGCAATGAGGTAGCTGTGTGAGTAAGATTAGCGACCCTAGTGGCCGACACAAACACCGGGCCCATCTAGGAGTGGCACTGCAGTGTCACGCAGGATGTCCCTTCCAAAAAACCCTCCCCAATCAGCACATGATGCAAAGAAAAAGAAAAGAAAAAAGAGGTGCAAGATGGAATTATCCTTGGGCCCTCCCACCCACCCTTATGTTGTATAAACAAAACAGGACATGCACACTTTAACCAACCCATCATTTCAGTGACAGGGTCTGCCACACGACTGTGACTGATATGACGGGTTGGTTTGGACCCCCCCCAAAAAAGAAGCAATTAATCTCTCCTTGCACAAACTGGCTCTACAGAGGCAAGATGTCCACCTCATCTTCACCCTCCGATATATCACCGTGTACATCCCCCTCCTCACAGATTATCAATTCGTCCCCACTGGAATCCACCATCTCAGCTCCCTGTGTACTTTGTGGAGGCAATTGCTGCTGGTCAATGTCTCCGCGGAGGAATTGATTATAATTCATTTTAATGAACATCATCTTCTCCACATTTTCTGGATGTAACCTCGTACGCCGATTGCTGACAAGGTGAGCGGCGGCACTAAACACTCTTTCGGAGTACACACTTTTTTGAGGGCAACTTAGGTAGAATAAAGCCAGTTTGTGCAAGGGCCTCCAAATTGCCTCTTTTTCCTGCCAGTATAAGTACGGACTGTGTGACGTGCCTACTTGGATGCGGTCACTCATATAATCCTCCACCATTCTATCAATGTTGAGAGAATCATATGCAGTGACAGTAGACGACATGTCCGTAATCGTTGTCAGGTCCTTCAGTCCGGACCAGATGTCAGCATCAGCAGTCGCTCCAGACTGCCCTGCATCACCGCCAGCGGGTGGGCTCGGAATTCTGAGCCTTTTCCTCGCACCCCCAGTTGCGGGAGAATGTGAAGGAGGAGATGTTGACAGGTCGCGTTCCGCTTGACTTGACAATTTTGTCACCAGCAGGTCTTTCAACCCCAGCAGACCTGTGTCTGCCGGAAAGAGAGATCCAAGGTAGGCTTTAAATCTAGGATCGAGCACGGTGGCCAAAATGTAGTGCTCTGATTTCAACAGATTGACCACCCGTGAATCCTTGTTAAGCGAATTAAGGGCTGCATCCACAAGTCCCACATGCCTAGCGGAATCGCTCCGTGTTAGCTCCTTCTTCAATGCCTCCAGCTTCTTCTGCAAAAGCCTGATGAGGGGAATGACCTGACTCAGGCTGGCAGTGTCTGAACTGACTTCACGTGTGGCAAGTTCAAAGGGCATCAGAACCTTGCACAACGTTGAAATCATTCTCCACTGCACTTGAGACAGGTGCATTCCATCTCCTATATCGTGCTCAATTGTATAGGCTTGAATGGCCTTTTGCTGCTCCTCCAACCTCTGAAGCATATAGAGGGTTGAATTCCACCTCGTTACCACTTCTTGCTTCAGATGATGGCAGGGCAGGTTCAGTAGTTTTTGGTGGTGCTCCAGTCTTCTGTACGTGGTGCCTGTACGCCGAAAGTGTCCCGCAATTTTTCTGGCCACCGACAGCATCTCTTGCACGCCCCTGTCGTTTTTTTAAAAATTCTGCACCACCAAATTCAAGGTATGTGCAAAACATGGGACGTGCTGGAATTTGCCCATATTTAATGCACACACAATATTGCTGGCGTTGTCCGATGCCACAAATCCACAGGAGAGTCCAATTGGGGTAAGCCATTCCGCGATGATCTTCCTCAGTTGCCGTAAGAGGTTTTCAGCTGTGTGCGTATTCTGGAAAGCGGTGATACAAAGCGTAGCCTGCCTAGGAAAGAGTTGGCGTTTGCGAGATGCTGCTACTGGTGCCGCCGCTGCTGTTCTTGCGGCGGGAGTCCATACATCTACCCAGTGGGCTGTCACAGTCATATAGTCCTGACCCTGCCCTGCTCCACTTGTCCACATGTCCGTGGTTAAGTGGACATTGGGTACAACTGCATTTTTTAGGACACTGGTGAGTCTTTTTCTGACGTCCGTGTACATTCTCGGTATCGCCTGCCTAGAGAAGTGGAACCTAGATGGTATTTGGTAACGGGGGCACACTGCCTCAATAAATTGTCTAGTTCCCTGTGAACTAACGGCGGATACCGGACGCACGTCTAACACCAACATAGTTGTCAAGGACTCAGTTATCCGCTTTGCAGTAGGATGACTGCTGTGATATTTCATCTTCCTCGCAAAGGACTGTTGAACAGTCAATTGCTTACTGGAAGTAGTACAAGTGGGCTTACGACTTCCCCTCTGGGATGACCATCGACTCCCAGCGGCAACAACAGCAGCGCCAGCAGCAGTAGGCGTTACACGCAAGGATGCATCGGAGGAATCCCAGGCAGGAGAGGACTCGTCAGACTTGCCAGTGACATGGCCTGCAGGACTATTGGCATTCCTGGGGAAGGAGGAAATTGACACTGAGGGAGTTGGTGGGGTGGTTTGCGTGAGCTTGGTTACAAGAGGAAGGGATTTACTGGTCAGTGGACTGCTTCCGCTGTCACCCAAAGTTTTTGAACTTGTCACTGACTTATTATGAATGCGCTGCAGGTGACGTATAAGGGAGGATGTTCCGAGGTGGTTAACGTCCTTACCCCTACTTATTACAGCTTGACAAAGGGAACACACGGCTTGACACCTGTTGTCCGCATTTCTGGTGAAATACCTCCACACCGAAGAGCTGATTTTTTTGGTATTTTCACCTGGCATGTCAACGGCCATATTCCTCCCACGGACAACAGGTGTCTCCCCGGGTGCCTGACTTAAACAAACCACCTCACCATCAGAATCCTCCTGGTCAATTTCCTCCCCAGCGCCAGCAACACCCATATCCTCCTCATCCTGGTGTACTTCAACACTGACATCTTCAATCTGACTATCAGGAACTGGACTGCGGGTGCTCCTTCCAGCACTTGCAGGGGGCATGCAAATAGTGGAAGGCGCATGCTCTTCACGTCCAGTGTTGGGAAGGTCAGGCATCGCAAACGACACAATTGGACTCTCCTTGTGGATTTGGGATTTCAAAGAACGCACAGTTCTTTGCGGTGCTTTTGCCAGCTTGAGTCTTTTCAGTTTTCTAGCGAGAGGCTGAGTGCTTCCATCCTCATGTGAAGCTGAACCACTAGCCATGAACATAGGCCAGGGCCTCAGCCGTTCCTTGCCACTCCGTGTGGTAAATGGCATATTGGCAAGTTTACGCTTCTCCTCCGACAATTTTATTTTAGGTTTTGGAGTCCTTTTTTTTCTGATATTTGGTGTTTTGGATTTGACATGCTCTGTACTATGACATTGGGCATCGGCCTTGGCAGACGACGTTGCTGGCATTTCATCGTCTCGGCCATGACTAGTGGCAGCAGCTTCAGCACGAGGTGGAAGTGGATCTTGATCTTTCCCTAATTTTGGAACCTCAACTTTTTTGTTCTCCATATTTTATAGGCAGAACTAAAAGGCACCTCAGGTAAACAATGGAGATGGATGGATTGGATACTAGTATACAATTATGGACGGACTGCCACGGTTAGGTGGTATAAAAAAACCACGGTTAGGTGGTATATATTATAATAATAATACAATTATGGATGGACGGACTGCCTGCCGACTGCCGACACAGAGGTAGCCACAGCCGTGAACTACCGCACTGTACACTGGTTGATAAAGAGATAGTAGTATACTCGTAACAACTAGTATGACACTATGACGACGGTATAAAGAATGAAAAAAAAACCACGGTTAGGTGGTATATATTATAATAATAATACAATTATGGATGGACGGACTGCCTGCCGACTGCCGACACAGAGGTAGCCACAGCCGTGAACTACCGCACTGTACACTGGTTGATAAAGAGATAGTAGTATACTCGTAACAACTAGTATGACACTATGACGACGGTATAAAGAAAGAAAAAAAAATACCACAGTTAGGTGGTATATATTATAATAATAATACAATTATGGATGGACGGACTGCCTGCCGACTGCCGACACAGAGGTAGCCACAGCCGTGAACTACCGCACTGTACACTGGTTGATAAAGAGATAGTAGTATACTCGTAACAACTAGTATGACACTATGACGACGGTATAAAGAATGAAAAAAAAACCACGGTTAGGTGGTATATATTATAATAATAATACAATTATGGATGGACGGACTGCCTGCCGACTGCCGACACAGAGGTAGCCACAGCCGTGAACTACCGCACTGTACACTGGTTGATAAAGAGATAGTAGTATACTCGTAACAACTAGTATGACACTATGACGACGGTATAAAGAATGAAAAAAAAACCACGGTTAGGTGGTATATATTATAATAATAATACAATTATGGATGGACGGACTGCCTGCCGACTGCCGACACAGAGGTAGCCACAGCCGTGAACTACCGCACTGTACACTGGTTGATAAAGAGATAGTAGTATACTCGTAACAACTAGTATGACACTATGACGACGGTATAAAGAATGAAAAAAAAACCACGGTTAGGTGGTATATATTATAATAATAATACAATTATGGATGGACGGACTGCCTGCCGACTGCCGACACAGAGGTAGCCACAGCCGTGAACTACCGCACTGTACACTGGTTGATAAAGAGATAGTAGTATACTCGTAACAACTAGTATGACACTATGACGACGGTATAAAGAAAGAAAAAAAA
Source organism: Pseudophryne corroboree (assembly GCF_028390025.1). Classification (NCBI taxonomy): domain Eukaryota; kingdom Metazoa; phylum Chordata; class Amphibia; order Anura; family Myobatrachidae; genus Pseudophryne; species Pseudophryne corroboree. The sequence goes on from NC_086453.1 coordinate 119,308,807, forward strand.
ATACCACAGTTAGGTGGTATATATTATAATAATAATACAATTATGGATGGACGGACTGCCTGCCGACTGCCGACACAGAGGTAGCCACAGCCGTGAACTACCGCACTGTACACTGGTTGATAAAGAGATAGTAGTATACTCGTAACAACTAGTATGACACTATGACGACGGTATAAAGAATGAAAAAAAAACCACGGTTAGGTGGTATATATTATAATAATAATACAATTATGGATGGACGGACTGCCTGCCGACTGCCGACACAGAGGTAGCCACAGCCGTGAACTACCGCACTGTACACTGGTTGATAAAGAGATAGTAGTATACTCGTAACAACTAGTATGACACTATGACGGTATAAAGAATGAAAAAAAAACCACGGTTAGGTGGTATATATTATAATAATAATACAATTATGGATGGACGGACTGCCTGCCGACTGCCGACACAGAGGAAGCCACAGCCGTGAACTACCGCACTGTACACTGGTTGATAAAGAGATAGTAGTATACTCGTAACAACTAGTATGACACTATGACGACGGTATAAAGAAAGAAAAAAAAATACCACGGTTAGGTGGTATATATTGTAATACAATTATGGATGGACGGACTGCCTGCCGAGTTCCGACTGCCGACACAGAGGTAGCCACAGCCGTGAACTACCGCACTGTACTGTGTCTGCTGCTAATATAGACTGGTTGATAAAGAGATAGTATACAATACATACAACAATATACTACTATACTGGTGGTCAGGCACTGGTCACCACTAGTCACACTGGCAGTGGCACTCCTGCAGCAAAAGTGTGCACTGTTTAATTTTAAATTAATATAATATTATGTACTCCTGGGGGCTCCTGCTATAACAACCTGCAGTGCTCCCCAGTCTCCCCCACAATTATTATAAGCTTTGCCTTTTATACATTGATGTGCAGCACACTGGGCTGAGCTGAGTGCACACAGACTGAGTCACACTGTGTGACTGGCTGCTGCTGTGTATCGTTTTTTTTCAGGCAGAGAACGGATATAGCAGAGAACGGATATATTATATTAAAATAAATAAAAGTTAACTAACAACAACTGCACTGGTCACTGTGGTAAACTCTGTCTGACTCTGCACAATCTCTCTCTTCTAATCTAATTTCTAATGGAGAGGACGCCAGCCACGTCCTCTCCCTATCAATCTCAATGCACGTGTGAAAATGGCGGCGACGCGCGGCTCCTTATATAGAATCCGAGTCTCGCGAGAATCCGACAGCGTCATGATGACGTTCGGGCGCGCTCGGGTTAACCGAGCAAGGCGGGAGGATCCGAGTCTGCTCGGACCCGTGAAAAAAACATGAAGTTCGTGCGGGTTCGGTTTCAGAGAAACCGAACCCGCTCATCTCTAACAGATATGGAACGTTTTTCAGGCAGAGAACGTAGATATTTTCAGCACACTGAGCACAGATATTTGCAAGCACACTGAGCACAGATATTTGCAGCACACTGAGCACAGATATTTGCAGCACACTGAACACAGAAACTGAGAGAACGCTGCACATCCTCTCCCTATCATCTCCAATGCACGAGTGAAAATGATGGTGACGCGCAGCTCCTTATATAGACTACGAATCTCGCGAGAATCCGACAGCAGGATGATGACATTCGGGCGCGCTCGGGTTTATCGAGCAAGGCGGGAGGATCCGAGTCTGCCTCGGAACCGTGTAAAATTGGTGAAGTTCTGGGGGGTTCGGATTCCGAGGAACCGAACCCGCTCATCACTAGTATACAGGGTGTATAATCATCACCAGGTGTATCACACGCCGCACAGTACAGTATACAGGGTGTATAATCATCACCAGGTGTATCACATGCCGCACAGTACAGTATACAGGGTGTATAATCCCCAGGTGTATCTCACACCGCTCAGTACAGTTTATAGGGTGTATAATCCCCAGGTGTATCTCACACATCGCTCAGTACAGTATATAGGGTGTATAATCCCCAGGTGTATCTCACACATCGCTCAGTACAGTATATAGGGTGTATAATCATCACCAGGTGTATCACACGCTGCACAGTACAGTATAGAGGGTGTATAATCATCACCAGGTGTATCACTCGCCGCACAGTACAGTATACTGGGTGTATAATCCCCAGGTGTATCTCACACATCGCTCAGTACAGATTACAGGATGTATAAAATCACCAGGTGTATAACACACGTCGCACAGTACAGTATACATACTGGTCACTACAATGCAGCAGATATTGAGCACTGATCAGGATACTAGAAGTGACACAGAGCTGCAAGATACAGCAATGGCCTACTGTACTGTACTATATGTATACTGCTGGTCACCAAAATGCTGCACTGTCCTACTATATACTGCCCACAACAATGCAGCACAGATATGGATAGTATACTTGACACAGCTGCAAGATACAGCAATGGCCTACTGTACTGTACTACTGTATATGTATACTGCTGGTCACCAAAATGCTGCACTGTCCTACTATATACTGCTCACAATAATGCAGCACAGATATGGATAGTATACTTGACACAGAGCTGCAAGATACAGCAATGGCCTACTGTACTGTTCTATGTGTATACTGCGGGTCACCAAAATGCTGCACTGTCCTACTATATACTGCTCACAATAATGCAGCGCAGAGATAGTATACTTGACATAGAGCTGCAAGATACAGCAATGGCCTACTGTAATGTACTATATGTATACTGCTGGTCACCAAAATTCTGCACTGTCCTACTATATACTACTCACAATAATGCAGCACAGAGATAGTATACTTGACACAGAGTTGCAAGATACAGCAATGGCCTACTGTACTGTACTACTATAATTATATACTGGTGGTCCCCAGTCCCCACAATGCAGCACACTGAGCACAGATATTTGCAGCACACTGAGCACAGATATGGAGCGTTTTCAGGCAGAGAAAGTAGATATTTTCAGCACACTGAGCATAGATATTTGCAGCACACTGAGCACAGATATTTGCAGCACACTGAGCACAGATTACGTAGCTTTTCAGGGAGAGAATGCAGCCACGTCCTCTCCGTTCAATCTCCAATGCACGAGTGAAAATGTCGGCGACGCGCGGCTCTTTATATAGAATATGAATCCGACAGCGGGATGATGACGTTCGGCCGCGTTCAGGTTAACCGAGCAAGGCGGGAAGATCCGATGCTGCCTCAGAACCATGTAAAATAGGTGAAGTTCGGGGGGGTTCAGATCTCGGAGAACCGAACCCGCTCATCTCTAATCAAGACTATCAAGGTACTGTGGAGCAAAACATACTGCCAAGTGCCAGAAAGCTCTCTCTCATACGCAGGTCATTGATCCTCCAACAGGATAATGACCCAAAACACACAGCTAAAAGCACCCAAGAATGTATAAGGACAGAACATTGGACTATTCTGAAGTAGACTTCTATGAGCCATGGTCTGAATCCTATGGAATATCTATGGAAAGAGCTGAAACATGCTGTCTGGAGAAGGCACCCATCAAACCGGAGACAGCTGGAGTAGTATATGAAGAATAGGAGGAGGGGTAGCAATGTATGTGAAAAAAAGCATAAATGCTACTTTAATACAAAATATTGAAGAAAAAACTGAGGCCCTTTGGGTCACCATAGAAACCGGGGAGAAGGACATTATTCGCATTGGGGTGATCTATAGACCACCAGGCCAGGGGTAGGATTTGGACAGGAACCTATTATTGGACATCACTAAAATGGCTTTAAAGTGAGAAGTCATAATCATGAGAGACTGTAATTTACCTGATGTAAATTGGGAGGGGTCTTCTGCAAGTTCAGCTACAAGTGGCAAGTTTCTACATTCCTTACAGGGAGCATCTCTCAAGCAATTGGTGAGGGAGCCCACTCGCAAAGACTCAATATTAGATTTAATTCTTACAAATGGTGATAGGATATCCGACATATATGTGGGTGAGCACCTGGGATCCAGTGATCATCAAGCAGTATGGTTCAGTATAAAGACAGGATCCAACTTCCGTCACACAAAAATAAAGGTGTTGGATTTTAGAAATGCTGACTTTGCAAAAAATGGGGAGATGTTTAAGTGATTCATTGGGGGACTGGGAGGAACTTGGAAGGAGTGCAGGAGAGGTGGGAAAAACTGAAAAGTGCAATACTCAGTGCAACAGACCTTTGTATCAAAAGGGTTAGGAAAAATACCAGGAAAAGAAAGCCAGTATGGTTCACAAAAGACGTAGCAACTAGTGTGAAAGCAAAAAAGATGGCTTTAAGGAAATACAGACTCAAAATAATAACGACAAAGAGGTGTATCGTGACAGACAGAAGGATGCTAAGAAAGTGATCAGACGTGCAAAGGCAGAAGCTGAGGAGAAAATGGCCCAGTCAGTAGATAAAGGGGGCAAAACCTTTTTTTAAGTATATAAGCGAAAGGAGAAAATCAAATTGAGGAATAATAAGACTTAAGACAGAGAGTGAGCATTTGGTGGAGGGAGACAAGGCAATAGCAGATCACCTAAATATTTACTACAGAGGAAGGGATGGGGCCACAGTTAAGTTGCAAGGACATTCATAAAAATAAGGCAGATGAAAGTACATTTACAGAGGAGAAGGTCCTAACAGAACTTTCAAAACTAAAAGTGGATAAATCAATGGGACCAGATGGGATACACCCAAGGATAATCAAAGAGCTAAAAGATGTGCTGGTTACACCTTTAACAGAACAGAACAGTGGAAGCAAGGAAGAAGCAAGTAATTACAGACCAGTGAGCCTTACATCAGTAGTAGGGAAAGTAATGGAAAACTATTAAAATAAAGAGTTGTGGAATATCTTAAATCAAACAACTTACAGGATCCAAAACAGCATGGATTTACTGGTGGTAGATCATGCCAAACAAACCTTATTGACTTTTTTGACTCTGTGACGAAAATAATAGATCAAGGGGGAGCTGTAGATGTAGCATATTTAGACTTTGGTAAGGCATTTGACACTGTCCTACATCGCAGACTGCTAAATAAACTTGAAAGCGTGGGGATGGATTATAAAACGGTTAAATGGATAAGAACCTGGTTGCAGGATAGGAAACAGACAGTTGTAGTTAATGGAGTTCAATCTATGGAGGGAAATGTTACCAGTGGAGTACCCCAGGGATCTGTACTTGGTCCAGTTCTCTTTAATATCTTTGTTGGTGACATTGCAGATGGTATTGAAGGGAAGGTATGCCTTTTTTTGCAGATGATACAAAGACATGCAACAGGGTAGACACACCGGGAGGTGTAAAACAAATGATTGATGACCTAGGTAGGCTTGAGAAATGGTCAAGAATGTGGAAACTACAGTTTAATGCAAAAAAATGCAAAATCATGCACTTGGATCTCAAAAACCCAAAGGCTAAATATAGTATCAAGGGTACTATAATGGAAACTACTGAGGAGGAAAGGGATTTAGGAGTCACTATTTCAAGTGACTTGAAGGCAGGAAAGCAATGCAACAAAGCAATGAGGAAGGCAAGTCAGATGCTTGGTTGCATAGGGAGAGGAATCAGTAGCAGGAAAAAAGAAGTGATAATGCCACTGTATAGGTCATTGGTGCACCCCCATCTGGAATACTGTGTGCAGTTCTGGAGACCATATCTCCAGAAAGATATAAATACATTAGAGAGTGTACAAAGAAGGGCAACTAAAATGGTGCATGGCCTACATCACACAACTTACCCGGAAAGGCTGAAAGATCTTAACATGTATAGTTTGGAGGAGAGAAGGGAAAGGGGGGACATGATAGAAACTTTCAAATATATCAAGGGTCTTAACAAAGTTCAGGAGGGAAACATTCTTCCAAGGAAGAGAAGTATTAGAACTCGAGGACATACACTGAGACTGGAGGGGGGGAGGTTCAGGGGAAATTTAAGGAAAAATTACTTCACAGAAAGGGTAGTGGATAAGTGGAATAGCCTCCCATCAGAGGTTGTAGAGGCTAAGACTGTAGAGCAATTTAAACATGCTTGGGACAGGCATATGAATATCCTTACAAAGAATTAAGGTTCAAAAAGGGTTGAGATTGCCTAAAGGATAAAAAAAAGGGGCAGACTACATGGGCCAAGTGGTTCTTATCTGCCGTCAATTCTATGTTTCTATGTTAGTATACTAATGAAGAGTGAGCCACACTACTTAGTGACAGGAAAAGAAGTCTCATTGAGAGCTACAGAAATTGCTTGATTGCAGTAATCGTCTCTAAAGACTGTGCAACAAAATATTATGTTAAGGGTCCTCTAATTTTTGTCAATGTAATTTTCATTTGTTTTCTTTTTTAATATTCTGTTTAATAAAAAATCTAATGCAAAGTCTGATTTCTGTTAAATATGGAATAAATAATGCTGGATGCCATTTACTTTTGTCACTTTCAAGTTATTTCAGTAAGGGTGCCAAGAAATGTGTCCACATCTGTAAATAAAGACACAGAGACTTGAATTTGGCAGAAAAACATAGCAATTTCTTTTCCCCAATTTATTGAACTTAGGCCCTCATTCCGAGTTGTTCGCTCGCTAGCTGCTTTTAGCAGCCGTGCAAAAGCTAAACCGCCGCCCTCTGGGTGTGTATCTTAGCTTAGCAGAAGTGCGAACGAAAGGATCGCAGAGCGGCTATAAAATAATTTTGTGCAGCTTCAGAGTAGCTCCAGACCTACTCCTAGCTTGCGATCACTACAAACTATTCAGTGATCGCGCTGATCCAAAAAAAAAGTGGGTCCCAGGGACCCCTCACTTTCAAAAATTGGGGTCCTACCGTTCTTTTTCTGGTTCCCATCAGAATGAAGGTTCTTATTAATCTTAATCTTGTTTGGACACTACAAAAGTGTTGCAAGGTGGGAGAATGGGGTGACAATGCTGCTGGGCTGTGTAGCATGCAGGACACCCTGTACCAGAGCTGTAACTAGACATTTTGGTGCCCTAGGCATAAAGTGAATTGATGTTTCACCTGCCAGATTGTAAAGCATAGGCAGTGCGCGCCGAAGGCGCCCTGCAAAATTTAAGGGGCGTGGCTTCATGGGGAAGGGGCGTGACCACATAATAGTGCCAATTCACATTACACCACACAGTAGTGCCGCTTATACACATTGCACCAGGTAGAACCGCCTATGCACACTGCGCCAGGTAGAGCACATTATACATATTGCACCAGGTAGAGCACTTTATACACATTACACCAGGTAGAGCTCTTTATACACATTGCGCCAGTTAGAGCGCATTATTATACACAATGCACCCGGTAGAGCACATTGTACACAATGTGCCCGGTAGTGCACGTTATATACATTGCACCAGGTAGAGCACGTTATATACATTGCACCAGGTAGAGCACATATAAACATTGCACCAGGTAGAACACTTAGACACATTGCACTAGGTAAAGCAAATATAAACATTGGACAAGGTAGAGCACGTTATACACAATGCGCCAGGTAGAGCGCGTTATACACAATGCACCCGGTGGAGCACGTTAAACACAATGCGCCAGGTAGAGCACGTTATACACATTGTGCCAGGTAGAGCACGTTATGCACAATGCCCCCGGTAGTGCACGTTACATACATTGCACCAGGTAGAGCACGTTATATACATTGCACCAGGTATACAAGTATACTATCCATCCATACTGTGGTGCATTTAAGTTTTGCACAGTATATATATAGTAGGAGGACAGTGCATAATTTTGCTGACCACCAGTATATAATATATAGCAGTACGGTACAGTAGGCCACTGCTCTACCTACCTCTGTGTCGTCAAGTATACTATCCATCCATACCTGTGGTGCATTTAAGTTTTGCACAGTATATATATTAGTGATGAGCGGGTTCGGTTTCTCGGAAACCGAACCCCCCCGAACTTCACCCTTTTTACACAGGTCCGAGGCAGGTTCGAACCTTCCAGCCTTGCTCGGCTAACCCGAGCGCGCCCGAACGTCATCATCCCGCTGTCGGATTCTCGCGAGATTCGGATTCTATATAAGCAGCCGCGCGTCGCCGCCATTTTCACTCGTGCATTGGAGATGATAGGGAGAGGACGTGGCTGGCGTCCTCTCCGTTTATTGTTGAAGTTGATTGCTTTATTGCTCAATTGTGGGGAGGACTGGGGAGCAGCTGTTAGGAGGAGTACAGTGCAGAGTTTTGCTGATAAGTGACCACCAGTTTTTATCCGTTCTCTGCCTGAAAAAAACGCTCCATACCATATCTGTGCTCAGTGTGCTGTATAATATATCTGTGCTGAGTGCTCACACTGCTTAATTGTGGGGACTGGGGAGCAGCATATAGCAGGAGTACAGTGCAGAGTTTTGCTGACAGTGACCACCAGTATACGTTGTCTGCCTGAAAAACACTCCATATCTGTGCTAAGTGTGCTGCTTTATTGTGGGGACTGGGGACCACCAGTATAATTAATATTATATAGGAGGAGTACAGTGCAGAGTGCACTGCTGTACCTACCTCTGTGTCGTCATCCATTAAGTATACTATCCATCTACATTCTATACCTGTGGTGCATTTTAGTTTTGCAGTTTGCTGACACAGTGACCACCAGTATACTATATATAGCAGTACGGTAGGCCACTGCTGTACCTACCTCTGTGTCGTCATCCATTAAGTATACTATTCATCTACATTCTATACCTGTGGTGCATTTTAGTTTTGCAGTTTGCTGACACAGTGACCACCAGTATACTATATATAGCAGTACGGTAGGCCACTGCTGTACCTACCTCTGTGTCGTCAAGTATACTATCCATCCATACCTGTGGTGCATTTCAGTTGTGCGCAGTAAATATAGTAGTAGGCCATTGCTATTGATACTGGCATATAATTCCACACATTAAAAAATGGAGAACAAAACTGTGGAGGTTAAAAATAAAATAGGGAAAGATCAAAATCCACTTCCACCTCGTGCTGAAGCTGCTGCCACTAGTCATGGCCGAGACGATGAAATGCCATCAACGTCATCTGCCAAGGCCGATGCCCAATGTCATAGTAGAGAGCATGTAAAATCCAAAAAACAAAAGTTCAGTAAAATGACCCAAAAATCAAAATTAAAAGCATCTGAGGAGAAGCATAAACTTGCCAATATGCCATTTACGACACGGAGTGGCAAGGAACGGCTGAGGCCCTGGCCTATGTTCATGGCTAGTGGTTCAGATTCACATGAGGATGGAAGCACTCATCCTCTCGCTAGAAAAATGAAAAGACTTAAGCTGGCAAAAGCACAGCAAAGAACTGTGCGTTCTTCTAAATCACAAATCCCCAAGGAGAGTCCAATTGTGTCGGTTGCGATGCCTGACCTTCCCAACACTGGACGGTAAGAGCTTGCGCCTTCCACCATTTGCACGCCCCCTGCAAGTGCTGGAAGGAGCACCCGCAGTCCAGTTCCTGATAGTCAAATTGAAGATGTCACTGTTGAAGTACACCAGGATGAGGATATGGGTGTTGCTCGCGCTGGGGAGGAAATTGACAAGGAGGATTCTGATGGTGAGGTGGTTTGTTTAAGTCAGGCACCCGGGGAGACACCTGTTGTCCGTGGGACGAATATGGCCATTGACATGCCTGGTCAAAATACAAAAAAAAATCAGCTCTTCGGTGTGGAATTATTTCAACACAAATGCGGACAACAGGTGTCAATCCGTGTGTTGCCTTTGTCAAGCTGTAATAAGTAGGGGTAAGGACGTTAACCACCTCGGAACATCTTCCCTTATACGTCACCTGCAGCGCATTCATCATAAGTCAGTGACAAGTTCAAAAACTTTGGGTGACAGCGGTAGCAGTCCACTGCCAACTAAATCCCTTCCTCTTGTAACCAAGCTCCTGCAAACCACACCACCAACTCCCTCGGTGTCAATTTCCTCTTTACCCAGGAAAGCCAATAGTCCTGCAGGCCATGTCACTCTCAAGTCTGACGAGTCCTCTCCTGCCTGGGATTCCTCCGATGCATCCTTGAGTGTAACGCCTACTGCTGCTGGCGCTGCTGTTGTTGCTGCTGGGAGTCGATCGTCATCCCAGAGGGGAAGTCGGAAGACCACTTGTACTACTTCCAGTAAGCAATTGACTGTCCAACAGTCCTTTGCGAGAAAGATGAAATATCACAGCAGTCATCCTGCTGCAAAGCGGATAACTCAGGCCTTGGCAGCCTGGGTGGTGAGAAACGTGTTTCCGGTATCCACCGTTAATTCACAGGGAACTAGAGAATTGATTGAGGTACTGTGTCCCCGGTACCAAATACCATCTAGGCTCCATTTCTCTAGGCAGGCGATACCGAAAATGTACACAGACGTCAGAAAAAGAGTCACCAGTGTCCTAAAAAATGCAGTTGTACCCAATGTCCACTTAACCACAGACATGTGGACTAGTGGACCAGGGCAGACTCAGGACTATATGACTGTGACACCCCACTGGGTAGATGTATTGCCTCCCGCAGCAAGAACAGCTGCGGCGGCACCAGTAACATCTCGCAAACGCCAACTCGTTCCTAGGCAGGCTACGCTATGTATCACCGCTTTCCAGAAGAGGCACACAGCTGACAACCTCTTACGGAAACTGAGGAACATCATCGCAGAATGGCTTACCCCAGTTGGACTCTCCTGGGGTTTTGTGACATCGGACAACGCCACCAATATTGTGCGTGCATTAAATGTGGGCAAATTCCAGCACGTCCCATGTTTCGCACATACATTGAATTTGGTGGTGCAGAATTATTTAAAAAACGACAGGGGCGTGCAAGAGATGCTGTCGGTGGCCCGAAGAATTTCGGGCTACTTTCGGCATTCAGCCACCGCGTGCCGAAGACTGGAGCACCAGCAAACACTCCTGAACCTGCCCTGCCATCATCTGAAGCAAGAGGTGGTAACGAGGTGGAATTCAACCCTCTATATGCTTCAGAGGATGGAGGAGCAGCAAAAGGCCATTCAAGCCTATACAGCTACCTACGATATAGGCAAAGGAGGGGGAATGCACCTGACTCAAGTGCAGTGGAGAATGATTTCAATGTTGTGCAAGGTTCTGCAACCCTTTGAACGTGCCACACGTGAAGTCAGTTCAGACACTGCCAGCCTGAGTCAGGTCATTCCCCTCATCAGGCTTTTGCAGAAGAAGCTAGAGAGATTGAAGGAGGAGCTAAAACAGAGCGATTCCGCTAGGCATCTGGGACTTGTGGATGGAGCCCTTAATTCGCTTAACCAGGATTCACGGGTGGTCAATCTGTTGAAATCAGAGCTCTACATTTTGGCCACCGTGCTCGATCCTAGATTTAAAACCTACGTTGTATCTCTCTTTCTGGCAGACACAAGTCTGCAGAGGTTCAAAGACCTGCTGGTGAGAAAATTGTCAAGTCAAGCAGAACGTGACCCGTCAACAGCTCCTCCTTCACATTCTCCCGCAACTGGGGCTGCGAGGAAAAGGCTAAGAATTCCGAGCCCACCCGCTGGCGGTGATGCAGGGCAGTCTGGAGCGAGTGCTGACATCTGGTCCGGACTGAAGAACCTGCCAACGATTACTGACATGTCGTCTACTGTCACTGCATATGATTCTGTCACCATTGAAAGAATGGTGGAGGATTATATGAGTGACCGCATCCAAGTAGGCACGTCAGACAGTCCGTACGTATACTGGCAGGAAAAAGAGGCAATTTGGAGGCTCTTGCACAAACTGGCTTTATTTTACCTAAGTTGCCCCCCCTCCAGTGTGTACTCCGAAAGAGTGTTTAGTGCAGCCGCTCACCTTGTCAGCAATCGGCGTACGAGGTTACTTCCACAAAATGTGGAGAAGATGATGTTCATCAAAATGAATTATAATCAATTCCTCCGTGGAGACATTCACCAGCAATTGCCTCCAGAAAGTGTACAGGGACCTGAGATGGTGGATTCCAGTGGGGACGAATTAATAATCTGTGAGGAGGGAGATGTACACAGTGAAAGGGGTGAGGAATCGGACGATGAGGAGGAGGTGGACATCTTGCCTCTGTAGAGCCAGTTTGTGCAAGGAGAGATTGATTGCTTCTTTTTTGGTGGGGGCCCAAACCAACCAGTCATTTCAGTCACAGTTGTGTGGCAGACCCTGTCGCTGAAATGATGGGTTTGTTAAAGTGTGCATGTCCTGTTTATACAACATAAGGGTGGATGGGAGGGCCCAAGGACAATTCCATCTTGCACCTCTTTTTTCTTTCATTTTTCTTTGCATCATGTGCTGTTTGGGGACTATTTTTTTGAAGTGCCTTCCTGTCTGACACTGCAGTGCCACTCCTAGATGGGCCAGGTGTTTGTGTCGGCCACTTGGGTCGCTTAGCTTAGACACACAGCTACCTCATTGCGCCTCTTTTTTTCTTTGCATCATGTGCTGTTTGGGGACAATTTTTTTAATCTGCCATCCTGTCTGACACTGCAGTGCCACCCCTAGATGGGCCAGGTGTTTGTGTCGGCCACTTGGGTCGCTTAGCTTAGTCATCCAGCGACCTCGGTGCAAATTTTAGGGCTAAAAATAATATTGTGAGGTGTGAGGTGTTCAGAATAGACTGGAAATGAGTATAAATTATGGTTATTGAGGTTAATAATACTATGGGATCAAAATGACCCCAAAATTCTATGATTTAAGCTGTTTTTGAGGGTTTTTTGTAAAAAAAAACACCCGTATCCGACAAAAATATTTCAGGGAGGTTTTGCCAAAACGCGTCCGAATCCAAAACACAGCAGCGGGACCGAATCCAAAACCAAAACACAAAACCCGAAAAATTTCCGGTGCACATCACTAGTAACGGTCAAAAAAGAATCCACTCAACCCTCTAACTTGACAACCCACATGGTGGGGTGATGACGCTGCTCCCCTTATGGTGCTACAGCCAACAAAGGAGAGTGCACTGAAAACTACAAGTATTGCACCTGGACTGGTGGCCTGCTGTTCTTTCCCTCCTCAATAACCAACATCAAAATAATCATCAACCATCAAATCACAAATAAAAAACTGTACAGGGAGGGAGGGTATGATTCCAACAATAGAGGCTATGTACCACACAGCCATAGCTTTAAATAAACTCACTGACACATCCCAAAAAACCTTATAGGCATATAATGCCTAATGAAAGCATGAAATGCTATCTATGCAACCCATCCCCTCAGCCCAGAATGTAAGCATAAACCTAACCCTAACTTACCCCAAATGCTAAAATCGGTTGACATTATGTCAGCATCAACATTGTGAATGTTGATTTTTTTCACTTCATTCCCACTAGGGGCTAAATTAATTAAAAGGAAGTTTGTTACTGTAAAGGCAGAAAGACCCATGAACAAATAACAGCTGAAGACATCTGCAGTAAAGACCTGGCAAAGCATAATGAAGGAGCATTTGGTGATGTGCCAGACATCAGGCAGTCATTGCCTGCAAAGGATTCTCAACAAAGTATCAAAAATGAACATTTTGGGGGGCGTGGCCTGGAGGCTGAACGGAGTGGCAGCACGAACAGGAGGCTCCACTCTACCTGTGGAAATAAACCTCCGTTTTCCCTCCCCCTGTTATTTATATCCCCTCTGCCTTTACCCCCTGCGGCTGTGGGGACCCCCTGCTGTGGTGGATTAGCGCTGCAGAATCAGGGAGCCGGTCTACTGGCTCCCGTGGGTTGCGGCCTATCCACCTCTCTGAAGCCGGGGCCTCGATTTGGGGCCGGCGTTGCCCGCCGCCTGCGGCACACTCCCGTGGAGCATCAGACGGCGGACCCCTGCTCCACACCCCTGCGGCTGGCTTACCTCACCTGCCTGCTGGAGCTGGCGGCGCTGCTGGAGGGCTACTGGCCCGGCCGAACGTGGGAGCTCCGGGGTCCCGGCGGCGGTGGCCATCTTAGATCTCGGGAGCCGGGGACGGACGCAGGGGACGCTCGGCTCCGGCAACACTTCTTCCTGCCAAGGTGAGCTGATCCCCGGGCCCTGCAGTGCTCCCCCTACCCCTTCCTCTCACTGCAGCCTTGCACTTACTGCCTGCGGGCAGTGGCCGATGGGGACCCTGGATGAGGCACCAAATGAAAAATAGCCCCATCCCTCCTGCAAATCTATCCTGCGGCTGGCTCTCGTTCTCCCCTGGGCCTGCACTATATGGCCTCTCCCTCCTGGGTCATCTCCCCGGCCCCCCTGTACTGATATTATCTGGAGGCTGAGGGGGAACCCTTCGGCTGCGGCCTGTGGCTGGGTCCCTCCTCGGCTTGTCACCTTACGCGGGCCCTCGGCTACCCCTGCCGCATCCTTTCTGCCCGGGACCCCGCGCTGGAGGTCCCCCTGCTGCGGCCCTCCGGAGCCCCTATTCCAGCCTGACTGAGGGCACCAGCGCTCTCTTGGTGCCCGTGGGGTCCCTGGCTGCTGCTGGGGCCGGACACCCCTTTCCTGCCGCCTGATCTTTGTGCTGCCTCGGTCGCTGGCTGGTCCGTGACCGGGCATCACCTCCTACGGATCCTGGACGGGGGTGGGTTGCTGGAGTGTCCTGGTGCTGCCCCGGTCCCTGGCTGGTCCGTGTCCGGGTCTCATACCTGCGGTTCCTGGATGGGGGTGGACTTCCGTAGTGCCCTGTCTCCTGCAATCTCTGACTGCCTGGCTCCTCTCCGGGACCACGTGGACCCTCCTCTCTGCCGAGGCTCCCCGGCCCTGTCCCACCCACCTTGCTCGGCTGGGCACGTCATTATGCTTCTCTAGGGCCCCAGCCCTACCCCCCCTGGTCCTGAGCCTTACTGCTGGAGCGCCTTCTCTACCTCCCACCCTGCTCTCCACCCCCTTTCTCATATGTTCACGATGCCCAGGGGCGGCAAAAAGTCACAGGGGTCCGACCTCACACCATTCCTTACTAAAAGGAGCACCCCAGCCAAGAGCAGGCCCGAAGCTCCTGAACCCCCCCATGGTCCCTCTGATTCTGAGACCGAAGACGACGATCTCACACCCCTTACCCGCAGGGACTTTCTCTCCCTCCTTAAGGAGATGCGGGATGTTAAAACCTCTGTCCAGGCTCTCCACTCACTGAAATCCGACATTGGCTCCAGAACGGATCAACTTGAGCGGCGAGTAGAAGAGGTGGTGTCGTTCCAACAAACGGTCAAGACCGACTTCCATCAACTCCGCCAAGATGTTGCCCAACTGCGGGAGGAGCATGAGGACCAAGACAATAGGGCGATGAGAAATAACATGAGGATTTGGGGTATTCCTGAGGAGGTCGAAGCGGCCCACCTTGATCTTTACCTTAAGCGCCTCTTTGCCCACCTATCACCTGACACCCCTGAGGAACATCTTCTCCTTGATCGAGCGCATCGAGCCCTCCGACCTCGCTCCCAAGACTCCTCCCAGCCCAGGGATGTCATCCTCCGACTGCACTACTTCACTGCGAAAGAGGCCATTATGAGAGAAGCCCGACGGCTGGGGTCTGTGACTTTCCAGAACGCCCCCCTACAGATCTTCCAGGACTTATCCCCGCTCACCCTGGCCAAACGTAGAGACTTTAAACTCGTCACCTCCCTGCTCTCCCGCCATAATGTCAAGTACCGCTGGGGTTTTCCTTTCGGTATCCTGGTTTGGCACCAAGGAAAGCTGCTCATGGCCAGAAACCTACCCGAGGCTCACACGCTGCTCTCCAAGCTGGGTATCCACACCGCTGAGCAGGATATTTCAGCTCAATGCCTGCCACCGCGGACACAGCGGAGCTCAACTCAGCCTCCTCGATCAGAGCGGTTCACGGTCCCAGCTTCTGCGGCCTCCCTGGCTCCACCTCCAGTTCCCTGATGGACCTCTAGCTCTCTGATTTAATGCCTTCTCCTTACAATTGTGTCGACCTTTCCTACACTTTAGATCTCCCGACCCCTTAGTTGATTCTCGATTGTTCTGTTGTTGCCCCTTGTTAAAATGTTAGAATCTTAACATGTTAATATACTAAAAAGTGATAATCTGTTTTTTTTCTGTGTTTTTTTTTTCTTTTCTTTTTTCCTCTACCCCCTGCTTTTCCCTTTCTTTCTGGACCTGGCGCTCCATCTGTTTTTTGTTTCCGCTTTCTTTCCAGCTTTTTCCCTCAGGTACCCCCAGGGGAGGTTTGCCTCCTACTTATTGCTATGTGGTTTGTGATCCATCATCCGGATCCCATGCCGCGCCCCCTTAGGGCTTTGAGCCCCCTTGCTGACCTAGGTGCCCTCCCGACACCTAGTATCCCTTCCCCCTGTCAGCACTACCGGTCCTGGCCCCTATTGCCGGACGACCAACCACCCTCCCACCCCTCCCGGTTTTCTTTCCTTCCTCCCTCCTTTCTGACCACGTTGTCTCTCGCTTTGTTTCCTCCTTCTCTATCTCTCTTCTTCCTTCCCCTACTTTCAGTGTTCTACACTCCTTCTATTCTGCCTACCTCTTTGTTGCTTGCCCATGGGTCTCCGGGTACTCTCTTTTAATGTGAAGGGCCTGAATAGCCCTCAAAAGAGAGGTAAGCTCTTTGCCTCCCTTAAACTCCATAAAGGCGACCTGGTATTTCTCCAGGAGACCCACTTCTTACATAACTCCCACCCTACGCTGCAATGTAAACCATACCCTGATTCTTTCCATGCCTGTGATCATTCAGCCAAGAAACGGGGGGTCGCGATTTTATTCGCCCGTCACCTCACCTTTGAGCTTCTAGACTCCCATGCCGACAAGGATGGCCGGTTTCCTGTTTTAGTAGGGAAACTTAACAACAAACTATGCACCCTAGCTAACGTCTATGCCCCTAACCAACGACAGGAACTATTCTTTGCAAAGCTAGATACTCTCCTTACTCGAGTCCGGCAAGGCGACATCATACTTGCTGGGGACTTTAACTCTGTTTTAAATCCAAAGATAGACCGCTCTCCCTCTCTCCCCACTGCTTCCCCGTCGGACTCCCTCCGCTCTAGATCCCTCCTCCGTCTCATGCGATCCCAGCTTCTCTACGACTCCTGGAGGATAAAAGACCCCTCTGCACGTGACTATACCTTTTATTCTGCTCCTCATAATTCCTACTCCCGCATTGATATGGTTCTGCTCAGCCATGATCTTGCCTTGAATCTCCACACTGCCCATATACACCCACTGATTTGGTCTGACCATGCCCCTATCTCTTGCGACCTCTCGGGTCTGCTCTCACGCCCCCGCCCCATGACATGGCGTCTTAACGACTCCCTCCTTCACAACCCGGAGATACGTTCCCATCTTTTGGACAAGATTTCAGACTATTTTACCCTGAACGATTCCCCTGACATTTCTAGGTCCACTCTCTGGCTGGCACACAAGGCAGTTCTTCGTGGGCACATTATCAGCCTGGCCTCAAAAAACAGTCCCTCACTCAGTTCAACAAACTCTCCATTAAACTCCACACACTCGAGGCCCAGCATAAAGCGTCCTCCGACCAGGCTATCTTGTCTGAACTCCGTACTGTCAAAGCAGAACTTGATCTCCTTCTCTCCAGACAAGTGGCCAAACATCTCAAATGGCTTCGCCAGTCTTTTTACGAGAAGGGAGACAAGGCAGACAAGATCCTAGCGGCACGACTCCGTTCCACGAGAGCCAAAACTAATATTATCTCTATCAGAAACTCTCTCAACCAGCTAGTTCATGACCCCACTGCCATTAGGGCCGCCTTTCAATCCTACTACACTGACTTGTACAACCTTCCACCCCCCTCACCTGTTTCTTCCTCTCTGTCCCACCCTGACCTAGTCTCTCATTTTCTTTCGGCTTCTAACTTGCCTAGATTGCCTCAGGACGCCATGGACCATCTTAACAGTGAGATCTCGGTGGAAGAAATTGCCCAGACTATACTCATGCAAAAAATTGGTAAATCCCCGGGCCCGGACGGGTTCACGGCTCTTTACTACAAAAAATTATCCGATCTTCTCTCCCCCCACCTTCAGTCCCTGTTTAATAGGATTGTCCATGGCGACTCCTTTCCTCCTGAGATGTTGGAGGCTAGAATAGTGGTGATCCCTAAAGAAGGCAAGGATACCCTTAACTGCGCTAGCTACCGACCTAAATCTCTCTTAAACCTGGACCTGAAAATTTTTGCTAAAATCCTAGCCAACCGCCTTAACCTGTATCTCCCTTCCCTTGTCCATTACGACCAGGAGGGGTTTATCCCGGGCCGCCAGGCGAGGGATAACACCAGACGTGCTATTGATCTTATACACATCTCGAACTCCAGGTGATCCCCCACTATCATGCACTCCTTAGATGCTGAAAAGGCATTTGACCGGATCTCCTTGAGTTTTCTGAAAGCCGCCCTCGAGGCCTACGGCTTCTCTGGTGGCTTTCTCACTGGTGTCCTGGCACTATACTCCGCCCCCTCTGCCACAGTCTTAATCAATGGTGCCCCATCTGCTCCGGTCCGCATTTCAAATGGTACACGTCAGGGATGCCCTCTCTCACCGCTAATATTTGTCCTCATTATCGAGCAGCTCACTTCTCAAATTAGAGCCCATCCAAATATACACGGTATACAAGTAGGCCGTATCGATCCTAAATTCTCCCTCTTCGCTGACGACATTCTACTCTCCCTGACCCAGCCCATTATCTCACTCCCAAATTTATTTTCAGTCCTGCATTCTTACAGCCTTATATCAGGCTACAAGATCAATTATTCCAAGTCCGAGGCTATGCTGCTCCATGTCCCTCACCGAGAGGCTGAATCCCTTCGCGCCAATTTCAATTTTAAATGGCAGCCCACAAAGATTAAATATTTGGGGATTTATTTTACCTCCCACTACGAGTCTCTCTTCCGGGAAAACTTTCCACCCCTCCTCACCAGAACACTCGCTGACCTGACATCCTGGAACAGTCTCTTCATTTCATGGCTGGGCAGGATCGTAGCGGTTAAAATGACCATAGTCCCCAAATGGCTTTACCTTTTCCAGACCCTCCCTGTGGCAGTTCCGGCCTCCTTCCTTCGCACTACCCAACGAGCCCTCATGCGTTTTATCTGGAACCACAGACCCCCCCGCATCGCCGCCAATACGCTAAAACGGCCAACCTCCGCTGGCGGTAGAGGTCTCCCTGTTATCAAACTCTACTACCTAGCCTCCCACCTATCTCATATTGTCACCTCTTATGCTCCTCCGGGATCTGTATCCTGGTTGGATATCGAGGCAGCCCTCATTAACCTCTCGGACCTGACCCCCTTATGGGGTCTGCCCTCTATCTCCCGACCCCCAACCTCCTCCCCACTATTAAATTTAACCTTAAAATCTGGGACTCCCACTCTCTGAAGATGGGTCTCACCACTACCCCCTCGCCCTTGACCCCCATCTGGCAGAACCCTATGTTTCCTCCTGGATTCTCGCTTACGAGATTCCGTACATGGATAACGCTGGGCTTCAAATTCCCGACTAATTTTGCCGATCGGGGCCAATGGCCGTCCCTACCTGACCTCCAACAGAAGACTCCCTCGTACTCACTTAATCCCTTTCAATTCGTACAAATCCGACACTTCTTAGGTTCTCTGCCCTCCTCCGCTTTGCTCCGAGTCCTCACTCCCTTTGAAAGTTTATGCATTAACTCTCACCTCTCCAAAGGCTTAGTCTCCCAACTTTACTCCCTATTACTAGATTCTTCCCTTCCCTCCTCCTGGCCCCACGAACTCGCATGGGAGCGTGATCTTGGGCCCCCTCCGGAGAGCGAAGACTGGGAGGACATGAGACTGGGGATTGCTAAATGCTCTATTGCTACTGCTTTTAAGGAGACTGCCTACAAAATTTACTACCGTTGGTACTACACCCCTGATAGACTTAACAAACTCTTTCCGTCTTCCTCCCCTAATTGCTGGAGGAACTGCGGATCTAGAGGCACTATGTTACACATATGGTGGACCTGCCCGTCCATAGTCTCCTTTTGGAATCTAGTCCACTCCCTCCTTAACTCCCTCCTGGACTCCCCCATGCTGAAATATCCCTGGATCTTCTTGCTGTGTAACCCTCCTCCGATGCTTAATAAATTCTCCCAAAAACTGACTGCACATATTCTAACTGCGGCAAAATCACTGATAGCTATTAATTGGAAGAACCCCTCCCCACCCTCACTCTCGGCCCTTAAAACCAAAATTTGGCATATTGCATCAATGGAGAAGATTACATATTATCTCCACGACCGGGGTTACGTTTTTGAGCAGGTTTGGGCCCCCTGGCTCGCTGCTGAACGTAGATCGCCGTCTCCCCCCTCTTGCTCTTAACTCCTTCCGCAGACCCATGGGCATTGCCTACTACTCCGCCTCCATCGCCTTGCTCCTTTTCTTCTCTTTTTTCTTCTTCTCTCCTCTTCTTTTTCTCCTTCTTATCCTCTCTCGTCTCTCCCTTACCCTCCCACTCTTTCTTTTTTCTGATCTCACTATTTCCAGGATATGTACTCTGATTGGATTATATCGTGGTCCTTTCCCTCCCCCCCAAATTTGATACTTGATTACTAATGTTTTACTTCTGATTATTCTCGTTGTTTATTCTAAAATTGTGGTTTCTGTTGGACGTTGGTTCGCTTGACCGCCTGTCCCTTCTGTCAATGTATCGTTTGCCCATTCTGTTTAACCACGCAAAATAAAGAATTAAAAAAATAAATAAAAAAAGTAACATTTTATTTATGATTACAGATGTGTCCTCACACATCTTCGCTAGTAATTGCTGTATGGTGTGGCACTGTCATGATGCATACGTATTGCGGCATAGAGTACCAGCAGCAGACTTTTGTTGTGCTACTATTCATGTGAGCATGTGTGTGCACGCTCCCACAAACACTGCGGACAAATACTACTTACAATTATGGGTTGTGGGAGCTCCCCCACTGCCTGCGGCTGCAAATAGATAGACTTTAACCATAGTAGGTTCATGCACACACTTCCGGTACGCCACACGATGCAGGGAACCATAGCCTGCAATGTGAACGCATCCCAGGCAAAGACACATCTGTATGTTAATATATGTCCAAATACATTTGAGCTCCTGAAAATAGGAACCAAACAGTAAAACTGTAGAACATCCACGCTTCTCAGACAGCTAACAAAGCATTACTTTTTTTAAATCATGACAAAGTTAAGAAATTAGTTTAAAGAAAATGGGATAGTGTGGTGGTGCAAGAAAGAACGGCCTTACTTATCGGCAATAAACCAAACCCATCAATCCCAACACATTAGGCGCATCATACTCCCATCAAGGGCACTAGTGATGTGCACCGGACATTTTTCGGGTTTTGTGTTTTGGTTTTGGATTCGATTCCGCAGCCGTGTTTTGGATTCGGACGCGTTTTAGCAAAACCTCACCGAAAATTTTTTGTCGGATTCGGGTGTGTTTTGGATTCGGGTGTTTTTTACAAAAAACCCTAAAAAACAGCTTAAATCATAGAATTTGGGGGTCATTTTGATCCCATAGTTTTATTAACCTCAATAACCATAATTTCCACTCATTTCCAGTCTATTCTGAACACATCACACCTCACAATATTATTTTTAGTCCTAAAATTTGCACCGAGGTCGCTGAATGACTAAGCTAAGCGACCCAATTGGCCGACACAAACACCTGGCCCATCTAGGAGTGGCACTGCAGTGTCAGGCAGGATGGCACTTCAAAGAAATAGTCCCCAAACAGCACATGATGCAAAGAAAAAAAGAGGCGCACCAAGGTCGCTGTGTGACTAAGCTAAGCGACACAAGTGGCCGACACAAACACCTGGCCCATCTAGGAGTGGCACTGCAGTGTCAGACAGGATGGCACTACAAAAAAATTGTCCCCAAACAGCACATGATGCAAAGAAAAAAAGAGGCGCACCAAGGGTGCTGTGTGACTAAGCTAAGCGACACAAGTGGCCGACACAAACACCTGGCCCATCTAGGAGTGGCACTGCAGTGTCAGGCAGGATGGCACTTCAAAAAAATAGTCCCCAAACAGCACATGATGCAAAGAAAAAAAGAGACGCACCAAGGTCGCTGTGTGACTAAGCTAAGCGACACAAGTGGCCGACACAAACACCTGGCCCATCTAGGAGTGGCACTGCAGTGTCAGACAGGATGGCACTTAAAAAAATAGTCCCCAAACAGCACATGATGCAAAGAAAAAAAGAGACGCACCAAGGTCGCTGTGTGACTAAGCTAAGCGACACAAGTGGCCGACACAAACACCTGGCCCATCTAGGAGTGGCACTGCAGTGTCAGACAGGATGGCACTTCAAAAAAATTGTCCCCAAACAGCACATGATGCAAAGAAAAAAAGAGGCGCACCACAGGTATAGAATGTAGATGGATAGTATACTTAATGACGATACAGAGGTAGGTACAGCAGTGGCCTTCCGTACTGCTATATATAGTATACTGGTGGTCACTGTGTCAGCAAACTGCAAAACTAAAATGCACCACAGGTATAGAATGTAGATGGATAGTATACTTAATGACGACACAGAGGTAGGTACAGCAGTGGCCTTCCGTACTGCTATTATATATAGTATACTGGTGGTCACTGTGTCAGCAAACTGCAAAACTAAAATGCACCACAGGTATAGAATGTAGATGGATAGTATACTTAATGACGACACAGAGGTAGGTACAGCAGTGGCCTTCCGTACCGTACTGCTATTATATATAGTATACTGGTGGTCACTGTGTCAGCAAACTGCAAAACTAAAATGCACCACAGGTATAGAATGTAGATGGATAGTATACTTAATGACGACACAGAGGTAGGTACAGCAGTGGCCTTCCGTACCGTAATGTTATATATTATATACTGGTGGTCACTGGTCAGCAAAACTCTGCACTGTACTCCTCCTATATAATATTATACTGGTGGTCCCCAGTCCCCACAATAAAGCAGCACACTGAGCACAGATATGGAGTGTTTTTCAGGCAGACAACGTATACTGGTGGTCACTGTCAGCAAAACTCTGCACTGTACTCCTGCTATATAATACAGCTGCTCCCCAGTCCCCACAATTAAGCAGTGTGAGCACAGATATATGCAGCACACTGTGAGCACAGATATGGAGCGTTTTTTTCAGGCAGAGAACGGATAAAACTGGTGGTCACTGATCAGCAAAACTATGCACTGTACTCCTTCTATATTATACAGCTGCTCCCCAGCCCTCCCCACAATTAAGCAATAGTGCACAGCACAATCAAGTTCAACAATAACGGAGAGGACGCCAGCCACGTCCTCTCCCTAACATTTCCAATGCACGAGTGAAAATGGCGGCGACGCGCTGCTGCTTATATAGAATCCGAATCTCGCGAGAATCCGACAGCGGGATGATGACGTTCGGGCGCGCTCGGGTTACCCGAGCCATACGGGAGAATCAGAGTATGGCTCGGACCCGTGTAAAAAGGGTGAAGTTCGGGGGGGTTCGGTTTCCGAGAAACCGAACCCGCTCATCACTAGTATTTACTAAAAATCAGAGTTTGGCCGATTTGTGTTTTTTTTTTTCTAAGTCCCAATCCGGGAATTCACTAAGCACCAATCTCGGCAGTGTCTGGTCTATTCGTAATGGTTTGAATGACAGCCTTCCGAAGTACGAATGAATAGACCATCGGTCAAACGCGGCTATTATTTCATAGAATACGGGCATTCACTAGAGATGAGCGCCTGAAATTTTTCGGGTTTTGTGTTTTGGTTTTGGGTTCGGTTCCGCGGCCGTGTTTTGGGTTCGAACGCGTTTTGGCAAAACCTCACCGAATTTTTTTTGTCGGATTCGGGTGTGTTTTGGATTCGGGTGTTTTTTTCAAAAAACACTAAAAAACAGCTTAAATCATAGAATTTGGGGGTCATTTTGATCCCAAAGTATTATTAACCTCAAAAACCATAATTTACACTCATTTTCAGTCTATTCTGAATACCTCACACCTCACAATATTATTTTTAGTCCTAAAATTTGCACCGAGGTCGCTGTGTGAGTAAGATAAGCGACCCTAGTGGCCGACACAAACACCGGGCCCATCTAGGAGTGGCACTGCAGTGTCACGCAGGATGTCCCTTCCAAAAAACCCTCCCCAAACAGCACATGACGCAAAGAAAAAAAGAGGCGCAATGAGGTAGCTGTGTGAGTAAGATTAGCGACCCTAGTGGCCGACACAAACACCGGGCCCATCTAGGAGTGGCACTGCAGTGTCACGCAGGATGTCCCTTCCAAAAAACCCTCCCCAAACAGCACATGACGCAAAGAAAAAAAGAGGCGCAATGAGGTAGCTGTGTGAGTAAGATTAGCGACCCTAGTGGCCGACACAAACACCGGGCCCATCTAGGAGTGGCACTGCAGTGTCACGCAGGATGTCCCTTCCAAAAAACCCTCCCCAAACAGCACATGACGCAAAGAAAAAAAGAGGCGCAATGAGGTAGCTGTGTGAGTAAGATTAGCGACCCTAGTGGCCGACACAAACACCGGGCCCATCTAGGAGTGGCACTGCAGTGTCACGCAGGATGTCCCTTCCAAAAAACCCTCCCCAAACAGCACATGACGCAAAGAAAAAAAGAGGCGCAATGAGGTAGCTGACTGTGTGAGTAAGATTAGCGACCCTAGTGGCCGACACAAACACCGGGCCCATCTAGGAGTGGCACTGCAGTGTCACGCAGGATGTCCCTTCCAAAAAACCCTCCCCAATCAGCACATGATGCAAAGAAAAAGAAAAGAAAAAAGAGGTGCAAGATGGAATTGTCCTTGGGCCCTCCCACCCACCCTTATGTTGTATAAACAAAACAGGACATGCACACTTTAACCAACCCATCATTTCAGTGACAGGGTCTGCCACACGACTGTGACTGATATGACGGGTTGGTTTGGACCCCCCCCAAAAAAGAAGCAATTAATCTCTCCTTGCACAAACTGGCTCTACAGAGGCAAGATGTCCACCTCATCTTCACCCTCCGATATATCACCGTGTACATCCCCCTCCTCACAGATTATCAATTCGTCCCCACTGGAATCCACCATCTCAGCTCCCTGTGTACTTTGTGGAGGCAATTGCTGCTGGTCAATGTCTCCGCGGAGGAATTGATTATAATTCATTTTAATGAACATCATCTTCTCCACATTTTCTGGATGTAACCTCGTACGCCGATTGCTGACAAGGTGAGCGGCGGCACTAAACACTCTTTCGGAGTACACACTTGTGGGAGGGCAACTTAGGTAGAATAAAGCCAGTTTGTGCAAGGGCCTCCAAATTGCCTCTTTTTCCTGCCAGTATAAGTACGGACTGTGTGACGTGCCTACTTGGATGCGGTCACTCATATAATCCTCCACCATTCTATCAATGTTGAGAGAATCATATGCAGTGACTGTAGACGACATGTCCGTAATCGTTGTCAGGTCCTTCAGTCCGGACCAGATGTCAGCATCAGCAGTCGCTCCAGACTGCCCTGCATCACCGCCAGCGGGTGGGCTCGGAATTCTGAGCCTTTTCCTCGCACCCCCAGTTGCGGGAGAATGTGAAGGAGGAGATGTTGACAGGTCGCGTTCCGCTTGACTTGACAATTTTGTCACCAGCAGGTCTTTCAACCCCAGCAGACCTGTGTCTGCCGGAAAGAGAGATCCAAGGTAGGCTTTAAATCTAGGATCGAGCACGGTGGCCAAAATGTAGTGCTCTGATTTCAACAGATTGACCACCCGTGAATCCTTGTTAAGCGAATTAAGGGCTGCATCCACAAGTCCCACATGCCTAGCGGAATTGCTCCCTTTTAGCTCCTTCTTCAATGCCTCCAGCTTCTTCTGCAAAAGCCTGATGAGGGGAATGACCTGACTCAGGCTGGCAGTGTCTGAACTGACTTCACGTGTGGCAAGTTCAAAGGGCATCAGAACCTTGCACAACGTTGAAATCATTCTCCACTGCACTTGAGACAGGTGCATTCCACCTACTATATCGTGCTCAATTGTATAGGCTTGAATGGCCTTTTGCTGCTCCTCCAACCTCTGAAGCATATAGAGGGTTGAATTCCACCTCGTTACCACTTCTTGCTTCAGATGATGGCAGGGCAGGTTCAGTAGTTTTTGGTGGTGCTCCAGTCTTCTGTACGTGGTGCCTGTACGCCGAAAGTGTCCCGCAATTTTTCTGGCCACCGACAGCATCTCTTGCACGCCCCTGTCGTTTTTTAAAAAATTCTGCACCACCAAATTCAAGGTATGTGCAAAACATGGGACGTGCTGGAATTTGCCCATATTTAATGCACACACAATATTGCTGGCGTTGTCCGATGCCACAAATCCACAGGAGAGTCCAATTGGGGTAAGCCATTCCGCGATGATCTTCCTCAGTTGCCGTAAGAGGTTTTCAGCTGTGTGCGTATTCTGGAAAGCGGTGATACAAAGCGTAGCCTGCCTAGGAAAGAGTTGGCGTTTGCGAGATGCTGCTACTGGTGCCGCCGCTGCTGTTCTTGCGGCGGGAGTCCATACATCTACCCAGTGGGCTGTCACAGTCATATAGTCCTGACCCTGCCCTGCTCCACTTGTCCACATGTCCGTGGTTAAGTGGACATTGGGTACAACTGCATTTTTTAGGACACTGGTGAGTCTTTTTCTGACGTCCGTGTACATTCTCGGTATCGCCTGCCTAGAGAAGTGGAACCTAGATGGTATTTGGTAACGGGGGCACACTGCCTCAATAAATTGTCTAGTTCCCTGTGAACTAACGGCGGATACCGGACGCACGTCTAACACCAACATAGTTGTCAAGGACTCAGTTATCCGCTTTGCAGTAGGATGACTGCTGTGATATTTCATCTTCCTCGCAAAGGACTGTTGAACAGTCAATTGCTTACTGGAAGTAGTACAAGTGGGCTTACGACTTCCCCTCTGGGATGACCATCGACTCCCAGCGGCAACAACAGCAGCGCCAGCAGCAGTAGGCGTTACACGCAAGGATGCATCGGAGGAATCCCAGGCAGGAGAGGACTCGTCAG
This sequence comes from Pseudophryne corroboree, assembly GCF_028390025.1. Classification (NCBI taxonomy): domain Eukaryota; kingdom Metazoa; phylum Chordata; class Amphibia; order Anura; family Myobatrachidae; genus Pseudophryne; species Pseudophryne corroboree. The sequence goes on from NC_086453.1 coordinate 119,335,703, forward strand.
AATTGCCAGTGACATGGCCTGCAGGACTATTGGCATTCCTGGGGAAGGAGGAAATTGACACTGAGGGAGTTGGTGGGGTGGTTTGCGTGAGCTTGGTTACAAGAGGAAGGGATTTACTGGTCAGTGGACTGCTTCCGCTGTCACCCAAAGTTTTTGAACTTGTCACTGACTTATTATGAATGCGCTGCAGGTGACGTATAAGGGAGGATGTTCCGAGGTGGTTAACGTCCTTACCCCTACTTATTACAGCTTGACAAAGGGAACACACGGCTTGACACCTGTTGTCCGCATTTCTGGTGAAATACCTCCACACCGAAGAGCTGATTTTTTTGGTATTTTCACCTGGCATGTCAACGGCCATATTCCTCCCACGGACAACAGGTGTCTCCCCGGGTGCCTGACTTAAACAAACCACCTCACCATCAGAATCCTCCTGGTCAATTTCCTCCCCAGCGCCAGCAACACCCATATCCTCCTCATCCTGGTGTACTTCAACACTGACATCTTCAATCTGACTATCAGGAACTGGACTGCGGGTGCTCCTTCCAGCACTTGCAGGGGGCGTGCAAATGGTGGAAGGCGCATGCTCTTCACGTCCAGTGTTGGGAAGGTCAGGCATCGCAACCGACACAATTGGACTCTCCTTGTGGATTTGGGATTTCAAAGAACGCACAGTTCTTTGCGGTGCTTTTGCCAGCTTGAGTCTTTTCAGTTTTCTAGCGAGAGGCTGAGTGCATCCATCCTCATGTGAAGCTGAACCACTAGCCATGAACATAGGCCAGGGCCTCAGCCGTTCCTTGCCACTCCGTGTGGTAAATGGCATATTGGCAAGTTTACGCTTCTCCTCCGACAATTTTATTTTAGGTTTTGGAGTCCTTTTTTTACTGATATTTGGTGTTTTGGTTTTGACATGCTCTGTACTATGCCATTGGGCATCGGCCTTGGCAGACGACGTTGCTGGCATTTCATCGTCTCGGCCATGACTAGTGGCAGCAGCTTCAGCACGAGGTGGAAGTGGATCTTGATCTTTCCCTAATTTTGGAACCTCAACATTTTTGTTCTCCATATTTCAATAGGCACAACTAAAAGGCACCTCAGGTAAACAATGGAGATGGATGGATTGGATACTAGTATACAATTATGGACGGGCTGCCGAGTGCCGACACAGAGGTAGCCACAGCCGTGAACTACCGCACTGTACTGTGTCTGCTGCTAATATATAGACTGGTTGATAAAGAGATAGTATACTCGTAACTAGTCTGTATGTATAAAGAAAGAAAAAAAAACCACGGTTAGGTGGTATATACAATTATGGACGGGCTGCCGAGTGCCGACACAGAGGTAGCCACAGCCGTGAACTACCGCACTGTACTGTGTCTGCTGCTAATATATAGACTGGTTGATAAAGAGATAGTATACTCGTAACTAGTATGTATGTATAAAGAAAGAAAAAAAAACCACGGTTAGGTGGTATATACAATTATGGACGGGCTGCCGAGTGCCGACACAGAGGTAGCCACAGCCGTGAACTACCGCACTGTACTGTGTCTGCTGCTAATATATAGACTGGTTGATAAAGAGATAGTATACTCGTAACTAGTATGTATGTATAAAGAAAGAAAAAAAAACCACGGTTAGGTGGTATATACAATTATGGACGGGCTGCCAAGTGCCGACACAGAGGTAGCCACAGCCGTGAACTACCGCACTGTACTGTGTCTGCTGCTAATATATAGACTGGTTGATAAAGAGATAGTATACTCGTAACTAGTATGTATGTATAAAGAAAGAAAAAAAAACCACGGTTAGGTGGTATATACAATTATGGACGGGCTGCCGAGTGCCGACACAGAGGTAGCCACAGCCGTGAACTACCGCACTGTACTGTGTCTGCTGCTAATATATAGACTGGTTGATAAAGAGATAGTATACTCGTAACTAGTATGTATGTATAAAGAAAGAAAAAAAAACCACGGTTAGGTGGTATATACAATTATGGACGGGCTGCCGAGTGCCGACACAGAGGTAGCCACAGCCGTGAACTACCGCACTGTACTGTGTCTGCTGCTAATATATAGACTGGTTGATAAAGAGATAGTATACTCGTAACTAGTATGTATGTATAAAGAAAGAAAAAAAAACCACGGTTAGGTGGTATATACAATTATGGACGGGCTGCCGAGTGCCGACACAGAGGTAGCCACAGCCGTGAACTACCGCACTGTACTGTGTCTGCTGCTAATATATAGACTGGTTGATAAAGAGATAGTATACTCGTAACTAGTATGTATGTATAAAGAAAGAAAAAAAAACCACGGTTAGGTGGTATATACAATTATGGACGGGCTGCCGAGTGCCGACACAGAGGTAGCCACAGCCGTGAACTACCGCACTGTACTGTGTCTGCTGCTAATATATAGACTGGTTGATAAAGAGATAGTATACTCGTAACTAGTATGTATGTATAAAGAAAGAAAAAAAAACCACGGTTAGGTGGTATATACAATTATGGACGGGCTGCCGAGTGCCGACACAGAGGTAGCCACAGCCGTGAACTACCGCACTGTACTGTGTCTGCTGCTAATATATAGACTGGTTGATAAAGAGATAGTATACTCGTAACTAGTATGTATGTATAAAGAAAGAAAAAAAAACCACGGTTAGGTGGTATATACAATTATGGACGGGCTGCCGAGTGCCGACACAGAGGTAGCCACAGCCGTGAACTACCGCACTGTACTGTGTCTGCTGCTAATATAGACTGGTTGATAAAGAGATAGTATACTACTAATATTATATATACTGGTGGTCAGGTCACTGGTCACTAGTCACACTGGCAGTGGCACTCCTGCAGCAAAAGTGTGCACTGTTCAATTTTAATATAATATTATGTACTCCTGGCTCCTGCTATAACCTATAACTGGCACTGCAGTAGTGCTCCCCAGTCTCCCCCACAATTATAAGCTGTGTGAGCTGAGCAGTCAGACAGATATATAATATATATAGATGATGCAGCACACTGGCCTGAGCCTGAGCAGTGCACACAGATATGGTATGTGACTGACTGAGTCACTGTGTGTATCGCTTTTTTCAGGCAGAGAACGGATATATTAAATAAACTGCACTGTGTGTCTGGTGGTCACTCACTATATAATATATTATGTACTCCTGGCTCCTGCTATAACCTATAACTGGCACTGCAGTAGTGCTCCCCAGTCTCCCCCACAATTATAAGCTGTGTGAGCTGAGCAGTCAGACAGATAATCAGATATATATAATATTATATATAGATAATAGATGATGCAGCACACTGGCCTGAGCCTGAGCAGTGCACACAGATATGGTATGTGACTGAGTCACTGTGTGCTGTGTATCGCTTTTTTCAGGCAGAGAACGGATTATAAATAAAACTGGTGGTCACTATCAGCAAAACTCTGCACTGTACTGAGTACTCCTAATGCTCCCCAAAATTAGTAAATCAAGTGTCTCTCTAATCTATTCTAAACGGAGAGGACGCCAGCCACGTCCTCTCCCTATCAATCTCAATGCACGTGTGAAAATGGCGGCGATGCGCGGCTCCTTATATAGAATCCGAGTCTCGCGATAGAATCCGAGCCTCGCGAGAATCCGACAGCGTCATGATGACGTTCGGGCGCGCTCGGGTTAACCGAGCAAGGCGGGAAGATCCGAGTCGCTCGGACCCGTGAAAAAAAACATGAAGTTCGTGCGGGTTCGGATTCAGAGAAACCGAACCCGCTCATCTCTAGCATTCACTATTCATTCGTATTTGGGTGTTAGTTTATGAGTGCTCAAGTGCGGGTCTGTTTTTTTTCGATTCGTTAAAAAAAGCAGCAAAAAAATAGACCTGCTTTTTCCAGTCGAGTTTGGATAACCGTGCACGGATCAATAAGATCTGTGCATGGTTATCTATGGGAAAGGGTCTGTTTAGTGTAAAATCAGAAAAAAAAATTGCGTGGGGTCCCCCCTCCTAAGCATAACCAGCCTCGGGCTCTTTGAGCCGGTCCTGGCTGTAAAAATATGGGGGGGAAAATGACAGGGGTTCCTCCATATTTAATCAACCAGCACCGGGCTCTGCGCCTGGTCCTGGTACCAAAAATACGGGGGACAAAAAGCGTAGGGGTCCCCCGTATTTTTAAAACCAGCACCGGGCTCCACTAGCCAGGTACATAATGCCACAGCCGGGGGACACTTTTATACTGGTCCCTGCGGCCCTGGCATTACATACCCAACTAGTCACCCCTGGCTGGGGTACCCTGGAGGAGTGGGGACCCCTTCAATCAAGGGGTCCCCCCCCTCCAGCCACCCAAGGGCCAGGGGTGAAGTCCGAGGCTGTCCCCCCCATCCAAGGGCGGCGGATGGGGGGCTGATAGCCTTGTGAAAAATTGTGACTATTGTTTTTAGTGGCAGTACTACAAGTCCCAGCAAGCCTCCCCCGCAAGCTGGTACTTGGAGAACCACAAGTAACAGCATGCGGTGGAAATCCGGGCCCGCTGGTACCTGTAGTACTACTACTAAAAAAATACCCCAATAAAAACAGGACACACACACCGTGACAGTACAACTTTATTACATGCATGCACACCAACATACACACATACTTACCTATGTTCCCACGAGGCTCGTCTTCTTCTCCATGTAGAATCCTTGGGGTACCTGTGAAAAAAATAATATTCACATGATGCAGTGAAGAATCCGGCCTTTGAATAATCCACGTACTTGGCATAAAAAAAACCCGCAAACACGACCCCGCACTGAAAGGGGTCCCATGTTTACACATGGGACCCCTTTCCCAGACTGCCAGGACCCCCCCTGACTCCTGTCAAAGAGGGTCCCTTCAGCCAATCAGGGAGCGCCACGTCGTGGCACGCTCCTGATTGGCTGTGTGCTCCTGTAGTGTCTGTCAGACAGCACACGGCAGTGATACAATGTAGCGCCTATGCGCTCCATTGTAGCCAATGGTGGGAACTTTGCGGTCAGCGGATGACCGAAAGTAACCTCACCGCTGACCGCAAAGTTCCCACCATTGGCTACAATGGAGCGCATAGGCGCTACATTGTATCACTGCTGTGTGCTGCCTGACAGACACTACAGGAGCACAGAGCCAATCAGGAGGGTGCCACGACGTGGCGCTCCCTGATTGGCTGAAGGGACCCTCTTTGACAGGAGTCAGGGGGGTCCTGGCAGTCTGGGAAAGGGGTCCCATGTGTGGTCGGGTTTGCGTTTTTTTTTTTTTATGCCAAGTACGTGGATTATTCAAAGGCCGGATTCTTCACTGGATTATGTGAGTATTATTTTTTTCACAGGTACCCCAAGGATTCTACATGGAGAAGAGGACCGAGCCTCGTGGGAACATAGGTAAGTATGTGTGTATGTTGGTGTGCATGTATGTAATAAAGTTGTACTGTCACGGTGTGTGTGTCCTGTTTTTATTGGGATATTTTTTTAGTAGTAGTACTACAGGTACCAGCGGGTCCGGATTTCCACTGCATGCTGGTACTTGTGGTTCTCCAAGTACCAGCTTGCAGGGGAGGCTTGCTGGGACTTGTAGTACTGCTACTAAAAACAATAATCACAATTTTTCAAAAGGCTATCAGCCCCCCATCCGCCGCCCTTGGATGGGGGGGACAGCCTCGGGCTTCACCCCTGGCCCTTGAGTGGCTGGAGGGGGGGGACCCCTTGATTTAAGGGGCTCCCACTCCAGGGTACCCCGGCCAGGGGTGACTAGTTGGGTATGTAATGCCAGGGCCGCAAGGACCAGTATAAAAGTGTCCCCCAGCTGTGGCATTATGTACCTGGCTAGTGGAGCCCGGTGCTGGTTTTAAAAATACGGGGGACCCCTACGCTTTTTGTCCCCCGTATTTTTGGAACCAGGACCAGGCGCAGAGCCCGGTGCTGGCTGATTAAATATGGGGGTACCCCTGTCATTCCCCCCCCCCCCATATTTTTACAACCAGGACCGGCTCAAAGAGCCAGAGGCTGGTAATGCTTAGGAGGGAGGACCCCACGCAATTTTTTTCAGAATTTTAAAAACTTTTATGAACTTTTTAAGGTACACAATGAAGCCCTGCACGGATCTCACAGATCCGGCCGGGATTCCTTGTGTTTTTTCAGGCAGTGTTTTACTCATCACTCCCGTAAAACACTGCCTGATATTACGAATCACATCGACATCTGAAAAAACGATTGTGCAAAACTCGGCAGCTTAGTGAATGATCGTATCAGGATTCAAAAAGTTGCAGTAAAATGCACCCGATACCATTCGAGTTCAAACACCCTTCAAAACGGACAAAACACGAATATTAGTAAATAAACCCCAAGGTATCCAACTCCCTTCCCAATGACACAAATCACAAGCCGACCTGAACCAATGGTGCCACTGACCCCAGCAGGGTAGTATCAGCTTTACATGCCTTCTGTCACTTAGTGGTATGAGGACCATTCTCACAGGGTGGTATTCATGTGACCCACAGGGTGGTATTCATGTGACCGGCGGTCAGGAGACCATCGGTCAGGCATACCACACCATTCTCACAAGCTTACACTATCTAAACACTTTATATGTTTGAAACACTCTATATCGGTATCCGGTCCTTTGGCACTAGGCTCTTTATGCAAACAAAACATAAACATGGTATATAAACTAGAGATGAGCGGGTTCGGTTTCTTTGAATCCGAACCCGCACGAACTTCACTTTTTTTTCCACGGGTCCGAGCGACTCGGATCTTCCCGCCTTGCTCGGTTAACCCGAGCGCGCCCGAACGTCATCATGACGCTGTCGGATTCTCGCGAGGCTCGGATTCTATCGCGAGACTCGGATTCTATATAAGGAGCCGCGCGTCGCCGCCATTTTCACTCGTGCATTGAGATTGATAGGGAGAGGACGTGTCTGGCGTCCTCTCCATTAGAATAGAGATAGATAGATTAGATAGAGAGAGATTGTGCAGAGTCGCAGACAGAGTTAGTTTACCACAGTCAGTGACCAGTGCAGTTGCTAGTTAACTTTTATTTAATATAATATATCCGTTCACTTCTCTCTGCTATATCCGTTCTCTGCCTGAAAAAAAAAACGATACACAGCACAGTCAGTCACACAGTGTGACTCAGTCTGTGTGCACTCAGCTCAGCCCAGTGTGCTGCACAGTCATCAATGTATAAATTAAAAGCTTATAATTAATTGTGGGGGTGTGGGAGCACTGCAGGTTGTTAGCAGGAGCCAGGAGTACAATTATATTAATTAACAGTGCACACTTTTGCTGCAGGAGTGGTGACCAGTGCCTGACCACCAGTATAGTATTGTTGTATACTACTAATATCTCTTTAAATATCAACCAGTCTATATTAGCAGCAGACACAGTACAGTGCGGTAGTTCACGGCTGTGGCTACCTCTGTGTCGGCACACGGCAGGCAGTCCGTCCGACCAGAATTGTATTATTTATTATTATATACCTACCACCTAACCGTGGTTTTTTTTTCATTCTTTATACCGTCATAGTGTCATCCTAATTGTTACGAGTATACTACTATCTCTTTATCAACCAGTGTACAGTGCGGTAGTTCACGGCTGTGGCTACCTCTGTGTCGGCACACGGCAGGCAGTCCGTCCGACCAGAATTGTATTATTTATTATTATATACCTACCACCTAACCGTGGTTTTTTTTTCATTCTTTATACCGTCATAGTGTCATCCTAATTGTTACGAGTATACTACTATCTCTTTATCAACCAGTGTACAGTGCGGTAGTTCACGGCTGTGGCTACCTCTGTGTCGGCACACGGCAGGCAGTCCGTCCGACCAGAATTGTATTATTTATTATTATATACCTACCACCTAACCGTGGTTTTTTTTTCATTCTTTATACCGTCATAGTGTCATCCTAATTGTTACGAGTATACTACTATCTCTTTATCAACCAGTGTACAGTGCGGTAGTTCACGGCTGTGGCTACCTCTGTGTCGGCACACGGCAGGCAGTCCGTCCGACCAGAATTGTATTATTTATTATTATATACCTACCACCTAACCGTGGTTTTTTTTTCATTCTTTATACCGTCATAGTGTCATCCTAATTGTTACGAGTATACTACTATCTCTTTATCAACCAGTGTACAGTGCGGTAGTTCACGGCTGTGGCTACCTCTGTGTCGGCACACGGCAGGCAGTCCGTCCGACCAGAATTGTATTATTTATTATTATATACCTACCACCTAACCGTGGTTTTTTTTTCATTCTTTATACCGTCATAGTGTCATCCTAATTGTTACGAGTATACTACTATCTCTTTATCAACCAGTGTACAGTGCGGTAGTTCACGGCTGTGGCTACCTCTGTGTCGGCACACGGCAGGCAGTCCGTCCGACCAGAATTGTATTATTTATTATTATATACCTACCACCTAACCGTGGTTTTTTTTTCATTCTTTATACCGTCATAGTGTCATCCTAATTGTTACGAGTATACTACTATCTCTTTATCAACCAGTGTACAGTGCGGTAGTTCACGGCTGTGGCTACCTCTGTGTCGGCAGTCGGCAGGCAGTCCGTCCATCCATAATTGTATTATTATTATAATATATACCACCTAACCGTGGTTTTTTTTTCATTCTTTATACCGTCATAGTGTCATACTAGTTGTTACGAGTATACTACTATCTCTTTATCAACCAGTGTACAGTGCGGTAGTTCACGGCTGTGGCTACCTCTGTGTCGGCAGTCGGCAGGCAGTCCGTCCATCCATAATTGTATTATTATTATAATATATACCACCTAACTGTGGTTTTTTTTGCATTCTTTATACCGTCGTCATAGTGTCATACTAGTTGTTACGAGTATACTACTATCTCTTTATCAACCAGTGTACAGTGCGGTAGTTCACGGCTGTGGCTACCTCTGTGTCGGCAGTCGGCAGGCAGTCCGTCCATCCATAATTGTATTATTATTATAATATATACCACCTAACCGTGGTTTTTTTTTCATTCTTTATACCGTCGTCATAGTGTCATACTAGTTGTTACGAGTATACTACTATCTCTTTATCAACCAGTGTACAGTGCGGTAGTTCACGGCTGTGGCTACCTCTGTGTCGGCAGTCGGCAGGCAGTCCGTCCATCCATAATTGTATTATTATTATAATATATACCACCTAACCGTGGTTTTTTTATACCACCTAACCGTGGCAGTCCGTCCATAATTGTATACTAGTATCCAATCCATCCATCTCCATTGTTTACCTGAGGTGCCTTTTAGTTCTGCCTATAAAATATGGAGAACAAAAAAGTTGAGGTTCCAAAATTAGGGAAAGATCAAGATCCACTTCCACCTCGTGCTGAAGCTGCTGCCACTAGTCATGGCCGAGACGATGAAATGCCAGCAACGTCGTCTGCCAAGGCCGATGCCCAATGTCATAGTACAGAGCATGTCAAATCCAAAACACCAAATATCAGAAAAAAAAGGACTCCAAAACCTAAAATAAAATTGTCGGAGGAGAAGCGTAAACTTGCCAATATGCCATTTACCACACGGAGTGGCAAGGAACGGCTGAGGCCCTGGCCTATGTTCATGGCTAGTGGTTCAGCTTCACATGAGGATGGAAGCACTCAGCCTCTCGCTAGAAAACTGAAAAGACTCAAGCTGGCAAAAGCACCGCAAAGAACTGTGCGTTCTTTGAAATCCCAAATCCACAAGGAGAGTCCAATTGTGTCGTTTGCGATGCCTGACCTTCCCAACACTGGACGTGAAGAGCATGCGCCTTCCACTATTTGCATGCCCCCTGCAAGTGCTGGAAGGAGCACCCGCAGTCCAGTTCCTGATAGTCAGATTGAAGATGTCAGTGTTGAAGTACACCAGGATGAGGAGGATATGGGTGTTGCTGGCGCTGGGGAGGAAATTGACAAGGAGGATTCTGATGGTGAGGTGGTTTGTTTAAGTCAGGCACCCGGGGAGACACCTGTTGTCCGTGGGAGGAATATGGCCGTTGACATGCCAGGTGAAAATACCCAAAAAATCAGCTCTTCGGTGTGGAGGTATTTCACCAGAAATGCGGACAACAGGTGTCAAGCCGTGTGTTCCCTTTGTCAAGCTGTAATAAGTAGGGGTAAGGACGTTAACCACCTCGGAACATCCTCCCTTATACGTCACCTGCAGCGCATTCATAATAAGTCAGTGACAAGTTCAAAAACTTTGGGTGACAGCGGAAGCAGTCCACTGACCAGTAAATCCCTTCCTCTTGTAACCAAGCTCACGCAAACCACCCCACCAACTCCCTCAGTGTCAATTTCCTCCTTCCCCAGGAATGCCAATAGTCCTGCAGGCCATGTCACTGGCAAGTCTGACGAGTCCTCTCCTGCCTGGGATTCCTCCGATGCATCCTTGCGTGTAACGCCTACTGCTGCTGGCGCTGCTGTTGTTGCCGCTGGGAGTCGATGGTCATCCCAGAGGGGAAGTCGTAAGCCCACTTGTACTACTTCCAGTAAGCAATTGACTGTTCAACAGTCCTTTGCGAGGAAGATGAAATATCACAGCAGTCATCCTACTGCAAAGCGGATAACTGAGTCCTTGACAACTATGTTGGTGTTAGACGTGCGTCCGGTATCCGCCGTTAGTTCACAGGGAACTAGACAATTTATTGAGGCAGTGTGCCCCCGTTACCAAATACCATCTAGGTTCCACTTCTCTAGGCAGGCGATACCGAGAATGTACACGGACGTCAGAAAAAGACTCACCAGTGTCCTAAAAAATGCAGTTGTACCCAATGTCCACTTAACCACGGACATGTGGACAAGTGGAGCAGGGCAGGGTCAGGACTATATGACTGTGACAGCCCACTGGGTAGATGTATGGACTCCCGCCGCAAGAACAGCAGCGGCGGCACCAGTAGCAGCATCTCGCAAACGCCAACTCTTTCCTAGGCAGGCTACGCTTTGTATCACCGCTTTCCAGAATACGCACACAGCTGAAAACCTCTTACGGCAACTGAGGAAGATCATCGCGGAATGGCTTACCCCAATTGGACTCTCCTGTGGATTTGTGGCATCGGACAACGCCAGCAATATTGTGTGTGCATTAAATATGGGCAAATTCCAGCACGTCCCATGTTTTGCACATACCTTGAATTTGGTGGTGCAGAATTTTTTAAAAAACGACAGGGGCGTGCAAGAGATGCTGTCGGTGGCCAGAAAAATTGCGGGACACTTTCGGCGTACAGGCACCACGTACAGAAGACTGGAGCACCACCAAAAACTACTGAACCTGCCCTGCCATCATCTGAAGCAAGAAGTGGTAACGAGGTGGAATTCAACCCTCTATATGCTTCAGAGGTTGGAGGAGCAGCAAAAGGCCATTCAAGCCTATACAATTGAGCACGATATAGGAGATGGAATGCACCTGTCTCAAGTGCAGTGGAGAATGATTTCAACGTTGTGCAAGGTTCTGATGCCCTTTGAACTTGCCACACGTGAAGTCAGTTCAGACACTGCCAGCCTGAGTCAGGTCATTCCCCTCATCAGGCTTTTGCAGAAGAAGCTGGAGGCATTGAAGAAGGAGCTAACACGGAGCGATTCCGCTAGGCATGTGGGACTTGTGGATGCAGCCCTTAATTCGCTTAACAAGGATTCACGGGTGGTCAATCTGTTGAAATCAGAGCACTACATTTTGGCCACCGTGCTCGATCCTAGATTTAAAGCCTACCTTGGATCTCTCTTTCCGGCAGACACAGGTCTGCTGGGGTTGAAAGACCTGCTGGTGACAAAATTGTCAAGTCAAGCGGAACGCGACCTGTCAACATCTCCTCCTTCACATTCTCCCGCAACTGGGGGTGCGAGGAAAAGGCTCAGAATTCCGAGCCCACCCGCTGGCGGTGATGCAGGGCAGTCTGGAGCGACTGCTGATGCTGACATCTGGTCCGGACTGAAGGACCTGACAACGATTACGGACATGTCGTCTACTGTCACTGCATATGATTCTCTCAACATTGATAGAATGGTGGAGGATTATATGAGTGACCGCATCCAAGTAGGCACGTCACACAGTCCGTACTTATACTGGCAGGAAAAAGAGGCAATTTGGAGTCCCTTGCACAAACTGGCTTTATTCTACCTAAGTTGCCCTCCCACAAGTGTGTACTCCGAAAGAGTGTTTAGTGCCGCCGCTCACCTTGTCAGCAATCGGCGTACGAGGTTACATCCAGAAAATGTGGAGAAGATGATGTTCATTAAAATGAATTATAATCAATTCCTCCGCGGAGACATTGACCAGCAGCAATTGCCTCCACAAAGTACACAGGGAGCTGAGATGGTGGATTCCAGTGGGGACGAATTGATAATCTGTGAGGAGGGGGATGTACACGGTGATATATCGGAGGGTGAAGATGAGGTGGACATCTTGCCTCTGTAGAGCCAGTTTGTGCAAGGAGAGATTAATTGCTTCTTTTTTGGGGGGGGTCCAAACCAACCCGTCATATCAGTCACAGTCGTGTGGCAGACCCTGTCACTGAAATGATGGGTTGGTTAAAGTGTGCATGTCCTGTTTTGTTTATACAACATAAGGGTGGGTGGGAGGGCCCAAGGATAATTCCATCTTGCACCTCTTTTTTCTTTTCTTTTTCTTTGCATCATGTGCTGATTGGGGAGGGTTTTTTGGAAGGGACATCCTGCGTGACACTGCAGTGCCACTCCTAGATGGGCCCGGTGTTTGTGTCGGCCACTAGGGTCGCTAATCTTACTCACACAGCTACCTCATTGCGCCTCTTTTTTTCTTTGCGTCATGTGCTGTTTGGGGAGGGTTTTTTGGAAGGGACATCCTGCGTGACACTGCAGTGCCACTCCTAGATGTGCCCGGTGTTTGTGTCGGCCACTAGGGTCGCTAATCTTACTCACACAGTCAGCTACCTCATTGCGCCTCTTTTTTTCTTTGCGTCATGTGCTGTTTGGGGAGGGTTTTTTGGAAGGGCCATCCTGCGTGACACTGCAGTGCCACTCCTAGATGGGCCCGGTGTTTGTGTCGGCCACTAGGGTCGCTTATCTTACTCACACAGCGACCTCGGTGCAAATTTTAGGACTAAAAATAATATTGTGAGGTGTGATGTGTTCAGAATAGGCTGAAAATGAGTGTAAATTATGTTTTTTGAGGTTAATAATACTTTGGGATCAAAATTACCCCCAAATTCTATGATTTAAGCTGTTTTTTAGGGTTTTTTTAAAAAAACACCCGAATCCAAAACACACCCGAATCCGACAAAAAAAATTCGGTGAGGTTTTGCCAAAACGCGGTCGAACCCAAAACACGGCCGCGGAACCGAACCCAAAACCAAAACCCGAAAAATTTCCGGCGCTCATCTCTAATATAAACATGGTATACAGTTTATAGAATTACATATACAGTACATAGAAGAGCAAATATTCAAATGTATACTGAGTGATAGACTATGACATCAATCACATAGTCCAGAAATTCCACTCACTGCTTTCCCAGGGTTGGGCTGCAGGCAATGGGTTAGTTTGCCTTGAGCTGGACCTGATATTTAGTAATCAAAGAAACAGCCCATTATGTGGCATTGGAAAGGAACATAAAGTACTATTAATGAGTTTGCACTAACCTCTAGTAAAAGATCATAAATTATTAATAAAAATATAATTTTAACCACATTAAAATGAAAAAAAATTATAGCAGCAAATGTACAGTATTGCATTCTAGGTCACTGTCTTTGGAATGCCAAAGTCATTATAACAGTTTTGGCTGGTGTTTTATGCTGGTGTTATAGAGAGGAAGCACTGTCATTTGTTTCGACACTGGGAGACATATTCAACCTGATGACCTCGTTTCTTACTTGTATGTTGTTAGCTGGAACCCAGCAAAATCACATTTATTCTGTTAAAAGGAAACGGTCACCAAAAGATAAGCATCCAATTGCAAATTGTTAATATTAATAAATTATTTAAAAAGATTATGTATTTTGCCTGCTTTATAGCACAGGAATGTTATGGTCCACAGAGATCCCAGATGCAGACCCCGCTGTCTACCTGTTTGTGTCTGTGCCTTCTGTCATCTCCAGTCTCCTCAGTGGTGGACTAAGCCTGGCGTTCTCCACGCTGGGATTTCTGCTGGCTATGGTTTTTGGGTGCCGCCATCATCTTCCACGTCAGCTGACCAGAGTCCTGCCAATAGGAGTCAGTCTCTGGAATCTTCTGCACTCTCAGCCAATCCACGAGGATCTGTTCCTATATAAAGACTTCCTTGTTCACAAACAAGCCGCCAGAGAAACGTTGCTTATTTAGCTGCATCCTTAGGCTCCAGAATCCTGTGGTCTGTTCACAGTAGCTGATCTTGCCATGGGCCATCCGGAGGGCGCCGCACCATGGCAAGATTCGCTACTGCTGTGCCCCCCGCTGCCAGCTGTGTCCCCCGCCGCCCCGCTGGTCTCCCGCTGTGAAGGGAACTAGACGCTATGCGTCTAGTTTCCCTTCGTGGAGAGGACCTTTGCTGTGCGGTGCACGATGACGCACAGCATTGTGGGACTGACACAGACGCTAGGGGTCATAATTGACCTCTAGTGTCTGTCTATGCCAGATCCGTGGAGAGGAGCGGCGCCGGCGGAGGTCTCCAGCGGTCGGGAGCGGGGATAGTAAGTATTAATTTTTTTCTTTTTTTTTCTTTTACAGCGGCGCTACTCTACTGTACAGGGGGTGTAACTGACCATGCCCCCTGTATGAAGCCACGCCCATATTTCCCGCCCGGGGCGCCAAAAGGGCAAGAACCGGCCCCGTCTGTTCACAAACAAGCCACCAGAGCAAGGTTGCTAATTTAGCTGTATCCCTAGGCTCCAGACTCCTGTTCCCTGGAAAGCTCTGCTGCATTGGAGAACTACAGGTTCTGGTCTGCTTCTAATCAGTCTGAGCGTCCTTTGCTTCAGTGGTTGCGGCAATCTTGACCATTGTCTCCATTCACATATCTCATTTGGTTTCCAATAGCCATTCCATCACTCAATTGGAGAACTGCAGCACCAACTAGAGGCACATTCCTTCATAGAAGACAGTACCACTCCAGACGATTACAGTCCGGATAAGTAGCATTAGTCAGTTCCAGTCTGACATTAGATCCACTCCAGCTGGTTACAGTCCGGATAAGACGCATTAGTCAGTTTCAGCCTAACATCAGATACAGTCCAGCTGGTTATAGTCCTCATAAGAAGCATTATGTCACGATCCAGGTAATTCCTTATCAGTATTTACCTTCCAAATGTCTCCTGAGACTGTCCCAGCGTTCCAAGCCTGGATTCCGGCTGCACTGTCTGTGTGCAGGACGCTGCATCTCATTGTCTCTAATCTCCTTACTGTGATTCTGGCAGCATCAGGGTTAAGTTTCACATGCAAGTTACAAACAATCTTTCCCTCCAAAAGCTAACATGGGCGCAGCCATGTTTTCCTAATCACATGATACCTTTCAGCCTATCAGCTGCACTCTGCTCTTGGCCTGATTACCCAGCAGCTGCACTCTGGACTCTGCTTAATCAGCCAGCCAATCCCTGTTTCCCAGCTGGTATAAATATCTTGTTCCTGGGCTGGAAAGAGATGTCAGTGCTTCAATTGTCTACAGTGATTCCAGTGTGCAGTTCTTCCATGAACTTTCTCTGCAGTGTCTACATTGCTCCCTGTGACTGGCAGTTACCCGAGACCAGCTTCTAGCTTCCAGCGGTGCTCTGCCCTGCCAGTAACCATCGGTGTTCCGCCATCGATCCCAAGTCTCCATCGGTGTTCCGCCATCGATCCCCAGTCACCATCGGTGTTCCGCCATCGATCCCCAGTCACCATCGGTGTTCCGCCATCGATCCCCAGTCACCATCGGTGTTCCGCCATCGATCCCCAGTCACCATCGGTGTTCCGCCATCGATCCCCAGTCACCATCGGTGCTCCGCCATCGATCCCAAGTCTCCATCGGTGCTCCGCCATCGATCCCAAGTCTCCATCGGTGTTCCGCCATCGATATCCAGTAACCATCGGTGTTTCGCCATCGATTCCAAGTCACCATCGGTGTTCCGTCATCGATCCCAAGTATTTATCTGAACTGTGATTCCTGTTACCTGTACCAAGTCATCAGTATTCCTCTGAACTGTGTTTAATAAACCTTTGAACTTTCCTTTGTTGTCTTGGTCACGCCTTCGGGCATTTGTTCTAAAGGTTCCCTGCATGTCTAAGAACCCTGTACTGCCTCCCAGGTACACATATACCTCAGCCCCTACAACTGAGGCTTCCCCCTGGTCAGCACCAGCCCTCAGTTGTGACACATTAGTCAGTTCTAGACTGACATCAGATCTTCTCCAGCCAGTTCCAGTCCGGATAAGACACACTAGTCAGTTCAAGCCTGACATTAGATCCACTCCAGATGGTTCCACTCCGGATAAGACGATTAGTCAGTTTCAGCCTGACATCAGGTCCATTTGGGCCGGTTCCAGTTCATATAAGAAGCATTAGTCAGTTCCAGCCTGACATCAGTTCTACTTCAGCCAGTTCCAGTCCCAATCCAACATTCAGACAGCCCTCAACTGTAATCTATTCAGCCTCACTTTTACACTAGGTCAGACCTGGCCAACCTGTGGCTCTCCAGCTGTTGTGAAACTACACATCCCAGCATGCCCTGCCACTGGTTTAGCATTCCCTAGTAGTGAAATTGTTGCAGGGCATGCTGGAACTTGTAGTTTCACAACAGCCAGAGAGCCACAGGTTGGCCAGGCCTTCACTAGGTGCTTGTCTCACATCCTGTTCTCCTGCTCCAGTATTACCTCGCTTGCAAGTAGAGATGTGCGTCGGCCCCGAAGATTTTGATTTTGATTCATCAGTGGGATTTGGATTTGCCAAACAGCTGTGATGGGATTTGGATTTGGATTTTTTTCCAAAATTTACAAAAAACGCCAAAATCACAATGTTTGCGGTTTTTTTTTTTGGCCCTAGAGTATTATTAACCTCAATAGCATTAATTTCCAGTCATTTGCAGACAATTTTGGCCATCCTAATGCTCACAATGTTGTTGTCAGACACTTTAGGTCAAAGTCTGCAGCCAGCTGACTAGTTACTTACTACTAGGCAACAGAGCAGCGGCACAAACAGACGGCAGTTTGTAGCATATCTATGAAACACTGCCACACAGCAGTGGGATAAATGAACGGTGGTGCATATTATTGCAGCTCTGAATGGCAGCCAGCGTTGCCTGCAAGATCATTTGACAGACCTTGTAAGGGTTAATTATTTTCCCCTGCGTTGCCTAGCAACGCTGGGCTGAGGGATCTGCGCGGGAAGCCTGTAAATCCCTCGGATTGGGAGAGAGGAGAGCGCGAAAAGGGAGAGGAGGAGCCGGCCTGCAGGAAGAAACAGTGCAGTGTCTGGAGGCAGAGCGTGGCGGCAAGAGACGCTGCGTGCAGAGAGAGATACGCGCAGCTGATCAGAGCAGGAGGGACCTCACCGCCGCTGCACCCATGTGGACTCGGAGGAAGACGGGAGACCAGACGTGCTGCATCTGCTCCGGTGAAGAGAAGAACCCAACCGCCGCCACCCAGAGCCGCCGTGATAGTGCCGCATGGGAGAGAGAGAGGAGCCATCAGCCTCACTACCGCTGAGGAGAGCCGCCGGGCAGTGAGGGGAGATGTCACGCGGCGGCCTCGAAGGGACCACGCTGCAGAGAGCCGGAAGCGGAGCAGATGCGGCCGGAGTGTGCTGCAGTGACCCCAGGAGATGGAGCCGTGTGGGCTACACAGTGGCGATCAGGTACCTGCTTCCCCAATGCTGTGCCCCCTGTAGCTACTGGCATCCCATTAAAGACAGCCCCTTTAAATTTGAACTACCACAGGGTCAACAAAACACAGTGCCTTGAACACTGACAACCACTCACTAGATCACACAGTGCCTCAAGCCTCACCCTCAGTTAAATACAGCTTCACAGGAGTAGTGAACGCAGAAGCCAGTGCTTATATTGAGCGGTTGGTTTAGCTACCAGTACAGGAACAAGATATCCAGCCCACATTTCAATGTGTGCCCACTGTAATTCTGATTTGCCTGTGGAGCCCCAGACAGTAACAGCGTTTTAGACTATGCTAAATCCCAGTCTCAGTAGGCTGATCATACCGCAGCAGCTATCCAAAGAACTGAGATATCTGTTAAGCTGCATGAGTTATTCCTTATACCTTTAGTCAGTTCATTGCTCAGCCCTCTAAGCTAGCATTGGTGATCGTTCACTAGGTTCATATTTGAACTTCTCCGGATTGTGTATAGGGTCAGAGTCTGCCTTTACTGAACCCACAGCACCACCTATTGGATTACAAATACTGTGCACAGTGCGAACTCACTCTACAACACCCCCTGTAGGACATTGATATAGCTGGAACATTCTGTCGTCCCGATAAACTGAACTCAACTAAGCTGGCACCATCTGGTGGGTACATTACCGATTACATGGTTTAAACAAGTTCATTCTGATACTGTACCATGGTTTGACTAAAAAGTTATTCATGTGTCTTACTTGAAATGTTACAGATTTATGCTTGTGGTTACAAGTTCATTTCATTTACAGGTAGTGTTGATACACATAAAATTTGGTTCGTAGCAACCCAATCTCATTAATAGTGGTGACCCGCGGAAACCAGCAACAATAAATTGTTGTCACCATACTCTTGTCTGCATTATCTGTGGGGCTCTCTTGGGGTATCCATCTTTCTGCCACAGGCTCCTGTGGGCAAAGCCGCGAGAGGTCCTGAACCAGCAGGCGTCATCCGGCGGAAACAGGTACGACACTGCACCATCACAGGGGCTGACATTACACAAGACAAGATGGAATTGTCCTTGGGTCCCGGGCCCTCCCACCTACCCCTATGTTGGATATTAAACAGGACATGCACACTTTAACAAACCAATCATTTCAGGGACAAGGACTGCCACACTTGTGGCTGAAATTATTGGTTTGTTTGGGCCACCAAAAAACAAGCTACCAATTGTCTTAAAGCAACATCTCTACAGTGTATACAATAGGTCATCACCACTGCCATCCTCATCAGTGTGTGCAGCTTCCTTATCAGCATACAATATTCCTCCCCACTGGAATCCCCATTACAGATTAGAGATGAGCGGGTTCGGTTCCTCGGAATCCGAACCCGCCCGAACTTCATGTTTTTTTTCACGGGTCCGAGCGACTCGGATCTTCCCGCCTTGCTCGGTTAACCCGAGCGCGCCCGAACGTCATCATGACGCTGTCGGATTCTCGCGAGGCTCGGATTCTATCGCGAGACTCGGATTCTATATAAGGAGCCGCGCGTCGCCGCCATTTTCACTCGTGCATTGAGATTGATAGGGAGAGGACGTGTCTGGCGTCCTCTCCATTAGAATAGAGATAGATTAGATAGAGAGAGAGAGATTGTGCAGAGTCGCAGACAGAGTTAGTTTACCACAGTCAGTGACCAGTGCAGTTGCTAGTTAACTTTTATTTAATATAATATATCCGTTCACTTCTCTCTGCTATATCCGTTCTCTGCCTGAAAAAAAAAACGATACACAGCACAGTCAGTCACACAGTGTGACTCAGTCTGTGTGCACTCAGCTCAGCCCAGTGTGCTGCACAGTCATCAATGTATAAATTAAAAGCTTATAATTAATTGTGGGGGAGACTGGGGAGCACTGCAGGTTGTTAGCAGGAGCCAGGAGTACAATTATATTAATTAACAGTGCACACTTTTGCTGCAGGAGTGGTGACCAGTGCCTGACCACCAGTATAGTATTGTTGTATACTACTAATATCTCTTTAAATATCAACCAGTCTATATTAGCAGCAGACACAGTACAGTGCGGTAGTTCACGGCTGTGGCTACCTCTGTGTCGGCACACGGCAGGCAGTCCGTCCGACCAGAATTGTATTATTTATTATTATATACCTACCACCTAACCGTGGTTTTTTTTTCATTCTTTATACCGTCATAGTGTCATCCTAATTGTTACGAGTATACTACTATCTCTTTATCAACCAGTGTACAGTGCGGTAGTTCACGGCTGTGGCTACCTCTGTGTCGGCACACGGCAGGCAGTCCGTCCGACCAGAATTGTATTATTTATTATTATATACCTACCACCTAACCGTGGTTTTTTTTTCATTCTTTATACCGTCATAGTGTCATCCTAATTGTTACGAGTATACTACTATCTCTTTATCAACCAGTGTACAGTGCGGTAGTTCACGGCTGTGGCTACCTCTGTGTCGGCACACGGCAGGCAGTCCGTCCGACCAGAATTGTATTATTTATTATTATATACCTACCACCTAACCGTGGTTTTTTTTTTCATTCTTTATACCGTCATAGTGTCATCCTAATTGTTACGAGTATACTACTATCTCTTTATCAACCAGTGTACAGTGCGGTAGTTCACGGCTGTGGCTACCTCTGTGTCGGCACACGGCAGGCAGTCCGTCCGACCAGAATTGTATTATTTATTATTATATACCTACCACCTAACCGTGGTTTTTTTTTTCATTCTTTATACCGTCATAGTGTCATCCTAATTGTTACGAGTATACTACTATCTCTTTATCAACCAGTGTACAGTGCGGTAGTTCACGGCTGTGGCTACCTCTGTGTCGGCACACGGCAGGCAGTCCGTCCGACCAGAATTGTATTATTTATTATTATATACCTACCACCTAACCGTGGTTTTTTTTTCATTCTTTATACCGTCATAGTGTCATCCTAATTGTTACGAGTATACTACTATCTCTTTATCAACCAGTGTACAGTGCGGTAGTTCACGGCTGTGGCTACCTCTGTGTCGGCACACGGCAGGCAGTCCGTCCGACCAGAATTGTATTATTTATTATTATATACCTACCACCTAACCGTGGTTTTTTTTTCATTCTTTATACCGTCATAGTGTCATCCTAATTGTTACGAGTATACTACTATCTCTTTATCAACCAGTGTACAGTGCGGTAGTTCACGGCTGTGGCTACCTCTGTGTCGGCACACGGCAGGCAGTCCGTCCGACCAGAATTGTATTATTTATTATTATATACCTACCACCTAACCGTGGTTTTTTTTTCATTCTTTATACCGTCATAGTGTCATCCTAATTGTTACGAGTATACTACTATCTCTTTATCAACCAGTGTACAGTGCGGTAGTTCACGGCTGTGGCTACCTCTGTGTCGGCACACGGCAGGCAGTCCGTCCGACCAGAATTGTATTATTTATTATTATATACCTACCACCTAACCGTGGTTTTTTTTTCATTCTTTATACCGTCATAGTGTCATCCTAATTGTTACGAGTATACTACTATCTCTTTATCAACCAGTGTACAGTGCGGTAGTTCACGGCTGTGGCTACCTCTGTGTCGGCACACGGCAGGCAGTCCGTCCGACCAGAATTGTATTATTTATTATTATATACCTACCACCTAACCGTGGTTTTTTTTTTCATTCTTTATACCGTCATAGTGTCATCCTAATTGTTACGAGTATACTACTATCTCTTTATCAACCAGTGTACAGTGCGGTAGTTCACGGCTGTGGCTACCTCTGTGTCGGCACACGGCAGGCAGTCCGTCCGACCAGAATTGTATTATTTATTATTATATACCTACCACCTAACCGTGGTTTTTTTTTCATTCTTTATACCGTCATAGTGTCATCCTAATTGTTACGAGTATACTACTATCTCTTTATCAACCAGTGTACAGTGCGGTAGTTCACGGCTGTGGCTACCTCTGTGTCGGCACACGGCAGGCAGTCCGTCCGACCAGAATTGTATTATTTATTATTATATACCTACCACCTAACCGTGGTGTTTTTTTCATTCTTTATACCGTCATAGTGTCATCCTAATTGTTACGAGTATACTACTATCTCTTTATCAACCAGTGTACAGTGCGGTAGTTCACGGCTGTGGCTACCTCTGTGTCGGCACACGGCAGGCAGTCCGTCCGACCAGAATTGTATTATTTATTATTATATACCTACCACCTAACCGTGGTTTTTTTTTCATTCTTTATACCGTCATAGTGTCATCCTAATTGTTACGAGTATACTACTATCTCTTTATCAACCAGTGTACAGTGCGGTAGTTCACGGCTGTGGCTACCTCTGTGTCGGCACACGGCAGGCAGTCCGTCCGACCAGAATTGTATTATTTATTATTATATACCTACCACCTAACCGTGGTTTTTTTTTCATTCTTTATACCGTCATAGTGTCATCCTAATTGTTACGAGTATACTACTATCTCTTTATCAACCAGTGTACAGTGCGGTAGTTCACGGCTGTGGCTACCTCTGTGTCGGCACACGGCAGGCAGTCCGTCCGACCAGAATTGTATTATTTATTATTATATACCTACCACCTAACCGTGGTTTTTTTTTTTCATTCTTTATACCGTCATAGTGTCATCCTAATTGTTACGAGTATACTACTATCTCTTTATCAACCAGTGTACAGTGCGGTAGTTCACGGCTGTGGCTACCTCTGTGTCGGCACACGGCAGGCAGTCCGTCCGACCAGAATTGTATTATTTATTATTATATACCTACCACCTAACCGTGGTTTTTTTTTCATTCTTTATACCGTCATAGTGTCATCCTAATTGTTACGAGTATACTACTATCTCTTTATCAACCAGTGTACAGTGCGGTAGTTCACGGCTGTGGCTACCTCTGTGTCGGCAGTCGGCAGGCAGTCCGTCCATCCATAATTGTATTATTATTATAATATATACCACCTAACCGTGGTTTTTTTATACCACCTAACCGTGGCAGTCCGTCCATAATTGTATACTAGTATCCAATCCATCCATCTCCATTGTTTACCTGAGGTGCCTTTTAGTTCTGCCTATAAAATATGGAGAACAAAAAAGTTGAGGTTCCAAAATTAGGGAAAGATCAAGATCCACTTCCACCTCGTGCTGAAGCTGCTGCCACTAGTCATGGCCGAGACGATGAAATGCCAGCAACGTCGTCTGCCAAGGCCGATGCCCAATGTCATAGTACAGAGCATGTCAAATCCAAAACACCAAATATCAGAAAAAAAAGGACTCCAAAACCTAAAATAAAATTGTCGGAGGAGAAGCGTAAACTTGCCAATATGCCATTTACCACACGGAGTGGCAAGGAACGGCTGAGGCCCTGGCCTATGTTCATGGCTAGTGGTTCAGCTTCACATGAGGATGGAAGCACTCAGCCTCTCGCTAGAAAACTGAAAAGACTCAAGCTGGCAAAAGCACCGCAAAGAACTGTGCGTTCTTTGAAATCCCAAATCCACAAGGAGAGTCCAATTGTGTCGTTTGCGATGCCTGACCTTCCCAACACTGGACGTGAAGAGCATGCGCCTTCCACTATTTGCATGCCCCCTGCAAGTGCTGGAAGGAGCACCCGCAGTCCAGTTCCTGATAGTCAGATTGAAGATGTCAGTGTTGAAGTACACCAGGATGAGGAGGATATGGGTGTTGCTGGCGCTGGGGAGGAAATTGACCAGGAGGATTCTGATGGTGAGGTGGTTTGTTTAAGTCAGGCACCCGGGGAGACACCTGTTGTCCGTGGGAGGAATATGGCCGTTGACATGCCAGGTGAAAATACCAAAAAAATCAGCTCTTCGGTGTGGAGGTATTTCACCACAAATGCGGACAACAGGTGTCAAGCCGTGTGTTCCCTTTGTCAAGCTGTAATAAGTAGGGGTAAGGACGTTAACCACCTCGGAACATCCTCCCTTATACGTCACCTGCAGCGCATTCATAATAAGTCAGTGACAAGTTCAAAAACTTTGGGTGACAGCGGAAGCAGTCCACTGACCAGTAAATCCCTTCCTCTTGTAACCAAGCTCACGCAAACCACCCCACCAACTCCCTCAGTGTCAATTTCCTCCTTCCCCAGGAATGCCAATAGTCCTGCAGGCCATGTCACTGGCAAGTCTGACGAGTCCTCTCCTGCCTGGGATTCCTCCGATGCATCCTTGCGTGTAACGCCTACTGCTGCTGGCGCTGCTGTTGTTGCCGCTGGGAGTCGATGGTCATCCCAGAGGGGAAGTCGTAAGCCCACTTGTACTACTTCCAGTAAGCAATTGACTGTTCAACAGTCCTTTGCGAGGAAGATGAAATATCACAGCAGTCATCCTACTGCAAAGCGGATAACTGAGGCCTTGGCATCCTGGGTGGTGAGAAACGTGGTTCCGGTATCCATCATTACTGCAGAGCCAACTAGAGACTTGTTGGAGGTACTGTGTCCCCGGTACCAAATACCATCTAGGTTCCATTTCTCTAGGCAGGCGATACCGAAAATGTACACAGACCTCAGAAAAAGAGTCACCAGTGTCCTAAAAAATGCAGCTGTACCCAATGTCCACTTAACCACGGACATGTGGACAAGTGGAGCAGGGCAGGGTCAGGACTATATGACTGTGACAGCCCACTGGGTAGATGTATGGACTCCCGCCGCAAGAACAGCAGCGGCGGCACCAGTAGCAGCATCTCGCAAACGCCAACTCTTTCCTAGGCAGGCTACGCTTTGTATCACCGCTTTCCAGAATACGCACACAGCTGAAAACCTCTTACGGCAACTGAGGAAGATCATCGCGGAATGGCTTACCCCAATTGGACTCTCCTGTGGATTTGTGGCATCGGACAACGCCAGCAATATTGTGTGTGCATTAAATCTGGGCCAATTCCAGCACGTCCCATGTTTTGCACATACCTTGAATTTGGTGGTGCAGAATTTTTTAAAAAACGACAGGGCCGTGCAAGAGATGCTGTCGGTGGCCAGAAGAATTGCGGGACACTTTCGGCGTACAGGCACCACGTACAGAAAACTGGAGCACCACCAAAAACTACTGAACCTGCCCTGCCATCATCTGAAGCAAGAAGTGGTAACGAGGTGGAATTCAACCCTCTATATGCTTCAGAGGTTGGAGGAGCAGCAAAAGGCCATTCAAGCCTATACAATTGAGCACGATATAGTAGGTGGAATGCACCTGTCTCAAGTGCAGTGGAGAATGATTTCAACGTTGTGCAAGGTTCTGATGCCCTTTGAACTTGCCACACGTGAAGTCAGTTCAGACACTGCCAGCCTGAGTCAGGTCATTCCCCTCATCAGGCTTTTGCAGAAGAAGCTGGAGGCATTGAAGGAGGAGCTAACACGGAGCGATTCCGCTAGGCATGTGGGACTTGTGGATGCAGCCCTTAATTCGCTTAACAAGGATTCACGGGTGGTCAATCTGTTGAAATCAGAGCACTACATTTTGGCCACCGTGCTCGATCCTAGATTTAAAGCCTACCTTGGATCTCTCTTTCCGGCAGACACAGGTCTGCTGGGGTTGAAAGACCTGCTGGTGACAAAATTGTCAAGTCAAGCGGAACGCGACCTGTCAACATCTCCTCCTTCACATTCTCCCGCAACTGGGGGTGCGAGGAAAAGGCTCAGAATTCCGAGCCCACCCGCTGGCGGTGATGCAGGGCAGTCTGGAGCGACTGCTGATGCTGACATCTGGTCCGGACTGAAGGACCTGACAACGATTACGGACATGTCGTCTACTGTCACTGCATATGATTCTCTCAACATTGATAGAATGGTGGAGGATTATATGAGTGACCGCATCCAAGTAGGCACGTCACACAGTCCGTACTTATACTGGCAGGAAAAAGAGGCAATTTGGAGGCCCTTGCACAAACTGGCTTTATTCTACCTAAGTTGCCCTCCCACAAGTGTGTACTCCGAAAGAGTGTTTAGTGCCGCCGCTCACCTTGTCAGCAATCGGCGTACGAGGTTACATCCAGAAAATGTGGAGAAGATGATGTTCATTAAAATGAATTATAATCAATTCCTCCGCGGAGACATTGACCAGCAGCAATTGCCTCCACAAAGTACACAGGGAGCTGAGATGGTGGATTCCAGTGGGGACGAATTGATAATCTGTGAGGAGGGGGATGTACACGGTGATATATCGGAGGGTGAAGATGAGGTGGACATCTTGCCTCTGTAGAGCCAGTTTGTGCAAGGAGAGATTAATTGCTTCTTTTTTGGGGGGGGTCCAAACCAACCCGTCATATCAGTCACAGTCGTGTGGCAGACCCTGTCACTGAAATGATGGGTTGGTTAAAGTGTGCATGTCCTGTTTTGTTTATACAACATAAGGGTGGGTGGGAGGGCCCAAGGATAATTCCATCTTGCACCTCTTTTTTCTTTTCTTTTTCTTTGCATCATGTGGTGATTGGGGTGGGTTTTTTGGAAGGGACACCCTGCGTGACACTGCAGTGCCACTCCTAGATGGGCCCGGTGTTTGTGTCGGCCACTAGGGTCGCTAATCTTACTCACACAGCTACCTCATTGCGCCTCTTTTTTTCTTTGCGTCATGTGCTGTTTGGGGAGGGTTTTTTGGAAGGGACATCCTGCGTGACACTGCAGTGCCACTCCTAGATGTGCCCGGTGTTTGTGTCGGCCACTAGGGTCGCTAATCTTACTCACACAGTCAGCTACCTCATTGCGCCTCTTTTTTTCTTTGCGTCATGTGCTGTTTGGGGAGGGTTTTTTGGAAGGGCCATCCTGCGTGACACTGCAGTGCCACTCCTAGATGGGCCCGGTGTTTGTGTCGGCCACTAGGGTCGCTAATCTTACTCACACAGCTACCTCATTGCGCCTCTTTTTTTCTTTGCGTCATGTGCTGTTTGGGGAGGGTTTTTTGGAAGGGACATCCTGCGTGACACTGCAGTGCCACTCCTAGATGGGCCCGGTGTTTGTGTCGGCCACTAGGGTCGCTTATCTTACTCACACAGCGACCTCGGTGCAAATTTTAGGACTAAAAATAATATTGTGAGGTGTGAGGTATTCAGAATAGACTGAAAATGAGTGTAAATTATGGTTTTTGAGGTTAATAATACTTTGGGATCAAAATGACCCCCAAATTCTATGATTTAAGCTGTTTTTTAGTGTTTTTTGAAAAAAACACCCGAATCCAAAACACACCCGAATCCGACAAAAAAAATTCGGTGAGGTTTTGCCAAAACGCGTTCGAACCCAAAACACGGCCGCGGAACCGAACCCAAAACCAAAACACAAAACCCGAAAAATTTCAGGCGCTCATCTCTATTACAGATGTCTCTGTATTTCGATGTAATTGCTGGGACAGGTCTTCCGAGTGGAATTTCCAGTTCATTTTGATGAACCATCATCTTTTCTACATTTTGAGGAAGTATCCTCCTATGCCATTCACTCACAAGGTTCCCAGCTGTGCTGAAAACTCTCTCAGAGTACATACTGGAGGGTGGGCAGCTTAAGAATACAAAGCCAGTTTGTTTGTACAAGGGCCTTCATATTGACTTTTTTTCCTTCCAGTACGCCAAGGGACTCTGACATGCCTACTTTTACGGTGTCCATAAAAGTAATCCTCCACCATTCTTTGGACGGTGACCGTATCAGATGGAGTTACAGTAGAGGTGTCACTACTGGGAAATTCATCTAGACCCAACCAGATGTCAAAATGGTCTTTGGACTGCTCTACATCCCCACTAGGGGGATAATTTAGAGTTGATTGCAGCAGCAAATTTGTTAGCAGTTGGGCAAAACCATGTACACTGCAGGTGTGGCAGATATAACAGTTGCAGAGAGAATTAGATTTGGGTGGGTTATTTTGTTTCTGTGCAGGGTAAATACTGGCTGCTTTATTTTTACACTGCAATATAGATTTCAGTTTGAACACACCCCACCCAAATCTCTCCCTCTCTGTACATGTTATATCTGCCCCCCCCCCCCCTCCGCCCCACCCCTGCAGTGCACATGGTTTTGCCCAGCTGCTAACAAATTTGCTGCTGCGAACAACTCTGAATTAGGCTCTAGGTCTTTTGAGAAAACATAATTTTTTCCTGGCTGTTTCGGAAGAAATTGAAGGAGGAGACATCACTTCAGCTGCCAACTTGCTCACCAGGAGCTCTTTACATCTCATTTGGAAAGAAAGACAAAGCTTATGACTTGATCCTAGGATCAAGCACGGTTGCCAAAATGTAGTGATACGATTTCAAGATATTGTCAACCCTTGTATCCTCGCTTAGCAAAAAAAGGGCTTGATCTACAAGTACAGCATATTTTGCAGATACGCCTTGTTTTATCTCCTCCTTCAATTTCTCCAGTTGTTTTTCCAAAAGCCTAATTAGGTGAACCACCTGGCTTAAGCTAGCAGTGTCGGAACCGACTTCACAGGTGGCTACTTCGAAGGGTTTGAGCACCTTGCACAAGACAGAAAGTAATTTCCAGTGGGCTGGGCTGAGGTACATACCACCCCCTTCTCGCCCAAAGTCATGGCTTGTTGTATAGCTATGAATGGCTTTCTGCTGCTCCTCCATCCGCTGAAGCATATGAAGCGTAGAGTTCCACCTTGTCACCACCTCTTGCTTCAGTTGATGGAAGGGAAGATTCAACTCTTCTTGCAGCTGCTGCAATCTCCTGCATGCTGTTGCGGAATGTCAAAAATCTTTCAGGCCAGACAGCATCTCTTGCATGCCCCTGTCATTTAAAAAAAAAAAACGCTGAACCACCAGGTTTATCATGTGAACAAAACAGGGGATCTGTTGGAATTCACCCAGCTGTAATGCTTTCACGATATTATTGGCATTATCCGAAATTACAAATCCTGAGGAGAGTCCAAGTGGGTTAAGCCATGTCGCTATCACATACCTTAGTTTCTCTAAGAGGTTGTCAGAGGTATGCCTCTTAGTAAAGCCGGTGATACAGAGTAGCCTGCCTTTGAATGAGCTGGCCATGTTTGCTAGCTAGTACTGCTGTTGCTGCTGCTGAAGGTGATTCAACCACCCAGTGGGCTGTCACAGTCATATAATCTTTAGTTTGCCCATTCCCGATTGTCCACATATCTGTGGTTAGGTGGACATTGGCTACCAGTGCCGTAACTAGGCATTTTAGCGCTGTGTGCAAGAAACGACATTGGCGCCCCCCCCTCCATGCAAGATAGGGGCAGTGCGCGCCGTAGGCGCGTGAAAAATATATAGGGGCGTGGCTTCATGGGGAAGGGGCGTGGCCACAAAATAATAGCAATTCATACTACGGTGCACAGTAGTCTCCATTATTCAAATTACGCTGCACAGTAGCGCCACTACACCATGTAGAGCCCCTTTTATACATTACAGCAGACAGCGTCCCCCTTTTTACACATTACGGCAGACAGTTCCCCTTTTTACACATTGCGGCAGACAGTCCCCCTTTTTACACATTGCGGCAGCCAGTCCCCCTTTTTACACATTGCGGCAGCCAGTCCCCCTTTTTACACATTGCGGCAGCCAGTCCCCCTTTTTACACATTGCGGCAGCCAGTCCCCCTTTTTACACATTGCGGCAGCCAGGCCCCCTTTTTACACATTGCGGCAGCCAGGCCCCCTTTTTACTAGTGATGAGCGGGTTCGGATCCTCGGAATCCGACCCGCCCGAACTTCACCTTTTTTTTACACCGGTCCGAGCGACTCAGATCCTCCCGCCTTGCTCGGTTAACCCGAGCGCGCCCGAACATCATCATCCCGCTGTCGGATTCTCGCGAGACTCGGATTCTATATAAGGAGCCGCGCGTCGCCGCCATTTTCACACGTGCATTGAGATTGATAGGGAGAGGACGTGGCTGGCGTCCTCTCCGTTATAGTAGAACACAGAGTGACTTAGTTAGTTATAATTGTGGGGTGGATTGGGGACGGGGAGCAGCTGTTAGGGAGTACAGTGCAGGGTTTTGATTATACCACCAGTGAGTTTAATCCTTTGTTTCTCTGCCCGAAAAAAACGCTCCGACCACCATATCTGTGCTCACTCAGTGTGCTGCACTGCTGCATGATATATCTGTGCTGAGTGCACTGCTCTGCTCACACTGCCTAATTGTGGGGACTGGGGAGCAGTTATAGCAGGAGTACAGTGCACAGTTTTGCTGACAGTGACCACCAGTCCAGTATACGTTTGTCTGCCTGAAAAACACTCCTGTGTTTTGTTTTTTTTCTTCATACTAGTTTAGCAGTCTGCTGACAGTGTCCACCAGGTCCGTTATACAGTATATTATATATATAAGCAGCAGTACGGTAGGCCACGGCTGTACCTACCTCTGTGTCATCAGTGCACTCGTCGTCCATAAGTAATATAATACTATACTATCCATCCATCTACATTGTATACCTGTGTTGTTGTTTTTTTCTTCATCCTAGTTTAGCAGTCTGTTGACAGTGTCCACCAGGTCCGTTATACAGTATATTATATATATAAGCAGCAGTACGGTAGGCCACGGCTGTACCTACCTCTGTGTCGTCAGTGCACTCGTCGTCCATAAGTAATATAATACTATACTATCTATCCATCTACATTGTATACCTGTGTTGTTGTTTTTTTCTTCATACTAGTTTAGCAGTCTGCTGACAGTGTCCACCAGGTCCGTTATACAGTATATTATATATATAAGCAGGAGTACGGTAGGCCACGGCTGTACCTACCTCTGTGTCGTCAGTGCACTCGTCGTCCATAAGTAATATAATACTATACTATCCATCCATCTACATTGTATACCTGTGGTGTTTTTTTTTCTTCATACTAGTTTAGCAGTCTGCTGACAGTGTCCACCAGGTCCGTTATACAGTATATTATATATATAAGCAGCAGTACGGTAGGCCACGGCTGTACCTACCTCTGTGTCGTCAGTCGTCGTCCATAAGTAATATAATACTATACTATCCATCCATCTACATTGTATACCTGTGGTGTTTTTTTTCTCTTCATACTAGTTTAGCAGTCTGCTGACAGTGTCCACCAGGTCCGTTATACAGTATATTATATATATAAGCA
The DNA here is from genome assembly GCF_028390025.1 of Pseudophryne corroboree. Lineage (NCBI taxonomy): Eukaryota > Metazoa > Chordata > Amphibia > Anura > Myobatrachidae > Pseudophryne > Pseudophryne corroboree. The sequence continues at coordinate 119,366,534 of NC_086453.1, forward strand.
GCAGTACGGTAGGCCACGGCTGTACCTACCTCTGTGTCGTCAGTGCACTCGTCGTCCATAAGTAATATAATACTAAACTATCCATCCATCTACATTGTATACCTGTGTTGTTTTTTTTCTCTTCATACTAGTTTAGCAGTCTGTTGACAGTGTCCACCAGGTCCGTTATACAGTATATTATATATATAAGCAGCAGTACGGTAGGCCATGGCTGTACCTACCTCTGTGTCGTCAGTGCACTCGTCGTCCATAAGTAATATAATACTATACTATCCATCCATCTACATTGTATACCTGTGGTGTTTTTTTTTTCTTCATCCTAGTTTAGCAGTCTGCTGACAGTGTCCACCAGGTCCGTTATACAGTATATTATATATATAAGCAGCAGTACGGTAGGCCACGGCTGTACCTACCTCTGTGTCGTCAGTGCACTCGTCGTCCATAAGTAATATAATACTATACTATCCATCCATCTACATTGTATACCTGTGTTGTTGTTTTTTTCTTCATACTAGTTTAGCAGTCTGCTGACAGTGTCCACCAGGTCCGTTATACAGTATATTATATATATAAGCAGCAGTACGGTAGGCCACGGCTGTACCTACCTCTGTGTCGTCACTCGTCGTCCATAAGTAATATAATACTATACTATCCATCCATCTACATTGTATACCTGTGTTGTTTTTTTTTCATCATACTAGTTTAGCAGTCTGCTGACAGTGTCCACCAGGTCCGTTATACAGTATATTATATATATAAGCAGCAGTACGGTAGGCCATGGCTGTACCTACCTCTGTGTCGTCAGTGCACTCGTCGTCCATAAGTAATATAATACTATACTATCCATCCATCTACATTGTATACCTGTGGTGTTTTTTTTTTCTTCATCCTAGTTTAGCAGTCTGCTGACAGTGTCCACCAGGTCCGTTATACAGTATATTATATATATAAGCAGCAGTACGGTAGGCCACGGCTGTACCTACCTCTGTGTCGTCAGTGCACTCGTCGTCCATAAGTAATATAATACTATACTATCTATCCATCTACATTGTATACCTGTGTTGTTGTTTTTTTCTTCATACTAGTTTAGCAGTCTGCTGACAGTGTCCACCAGGTCTGTTATACAGTATATTATATATATAAGCAGCAGTACGGTAGGCCACGGCTGTACCTACCTCTGTGTCGTCAGTGCACTCGTCGTCCATAAGTAATATAATACTATACTATCCATCCATCTACATTGTATACCTGTGTTGTTGTTTTTTTCTTCATACTAGTTTAGCAGTCTGCTGACAGTGTCCACCGGGTCCGTTATACAGTATATTATATATATAAGCAGCAGTACGGTAGGCCATGGCTGTACCTACCTCTGTGTCGTCAGTGCACTCGTCGTCCATAAGAAATATAATACTATACTATCCATCCATCTACATTGTATACCTGTGGTGTTTTTTTTTTCTTCATACTAGTTTAGCAGTCTGCTGACAGTGTCCACCAGGTCCGTTATACAGTATATTATATATATATAAGCAGCAGTACGGTAGGCCACGGCTGTGCCTACCTCTGTGTCGTCAGTGCACTCGTCGTCCATAAGTAATATAATACTATACTATCCATCCATCTACATTGTATACCTGTGGTGTTTTTTTTTTCTTCATACTAGTTTAGCAGTCTGCTGACAGTGTCCACCAGATCCGTTATATAGTATACTATATATATAAGCAGCAGTACGGTAGGCCACGGCTGTACCTACCTCTGTGTCATCACTCGTCGTCCATAAGTAATATAATACTATACTATCCACCCATCTACATTGTATACCTGTGGTGGCTTTTAGTTGTGCGCAAAATATGGAGAACAAAAATGTGGAGGTTAAAAAATAGGGAAAGATCAAGATCCACTTCCACCTCGTGCTGAAGCTGCTGCCACTAGTCATGGCCGAGACGATGAAATGCCATCAACGTCGTCTGCCAAGGCCGATGCCCAATGTCATAGTACAGAGCATGTAAAATCCAAAACACAAAAGATCAGTAAAAAAATTACCCAAAAATCAAAATTAAAAGCGTCTGAGGAGAAGCGTAAACTTGTCAATATGCCATTTACGACACGGAGTGGCAAGGAACGGCTGAGGCCCTGGCCTATGTTCATGGCTAGTGGTTCAGCTTCACATGAGGATGGAAGCACTCATCCTCTCGCTAGAAAAAAGAAAAGACTTGTGGCAAAAGCACAGCAAAGAACTGTGCGTTCTTCGAAATCACAAATCCCAAAGGAGAGTCCAATTGTGTCGGTTGCGATGCCTGACCTTCCCAACACTGGACGGGAGGAGCTTGCGCCTTCCACCATTTGCACGCCCCCTGCAAGTGTTGAAAGGAGCACCCGCAGTCCAGTTCCTGATAGTGAAATTGAAGATGTCAGTGTTGAAGTACACCAGGATGAGGATATGGGTGTTGCTGGCGCTGGGGAGGAAATTGACAAGGAGGATTCTGATGGTGAGGTGGTATGTTTAAGTCAGGCACCCGGGGAGACACCTGTTGTCCGTGGGAGGAATATGGCCATTGACATGCCTGGTGAAAATACCAAAAAAATCAGCTCTTCAGTGTGGAAGTATTTCAACAGAAATGCGGACAACAGGTGTCAAGCCGTGTGTTACCTTTGTCAAGCTGTAATAAGTAGGGGTAAGGACGTTAACCCCCTCGGAACATCCTCCCTTATACGTCACCTGCAGCGCATTCATAATAAGTCAGTGACAAGTTCAAAAACTTTGGGCGACAGCGGAAGCAGTCCACTGACCAGTAAATCCCTTCCTCTTGTAACCAAGCTCGCGCAAACCACACCACCAACTCCCTCAGTGTCAATTTCCTCCTTACACAGGAAAGCCAATAGTCCTGCAGGCCATGTCACTGGCAAGTCTGACGAGTCCTCTCCTGCCTGGGATTCCTCCGATGCATCCTTGAGTGTAATGCCTACTGCTGCTGGCGCTGCTGTTGTTGCTGCTAGAAGTCGATCGTCATCCCAGAGGGGAAGTCGGAAGACCACTTGTACTACTTCCAGTAAGCAATTGACTGTCCAACAGTCCTTTGCGAGGAAGATGAAATATCACAGCAGTCATCCTGTTGCAAAGCCGATAACTGAGGCCTTGACAACTATGGTGGTGTTAGACGTGCGTCCGGTATCCGCCGTTAGTTCACAGGGAACTAGACAATTTCTTGAGGTAGTGTGCCCCCGTTACCAAATACCATCTAGGTTCCACTTCTCTAGGCAGGCGATACCGAGAATGTACACGGACGTCAGAAAAAGACTCACCAGTGTCCTAAAAAATGCAGTTGTACCCAATGTCCACTTAACCACGGACAAGTGGACAAGTGGAGCAGGGCAGACTCAGGACTACATGACTGTGACAGCCCACTGGGTAGATGTATTGCCTCCCGCTGCAAGAACAGCAGCGGCGGCACCAGTAGCAGCATCTCGCAAACGCCAACTCGTTCCTAGGCAGGCTACGCTTTGTATCACCGCTTTCCAGAATACGCACACAGCTGAAAACCTCTTACGGCAACTGAGGAAGATCATCGCAGAATGGCTTACCCCAATTGGACTCTCCTGGGGATTTGTGACATCGGACAACGCCAGCAATATTGTGCGTGCATTACATCTGGGCAAATTCCAGCACGTCCCATGTTTTGCACATACCTTGAATTTGGTGGTGCAGAATTATTTAAAAAACGACAGGGGCGTGCAAGAGATGCTGTCGGTGGCCAGAAGAATTGCGGGCCACTTTCGGCGTACAGGCACCGCGTACAGAAGACTGGAGCACCACCAAAAACACCTGAACCTGCCCTGCCATCATCTGAAGCAAGAGGTGGTAACGAGGTGGAATTCAACCCTCTATATGCTTCAGAGGATGGAGGAGCAGCAAATGGCCATTCAAGCCTATACATCTGGCCACGATATAGGCAAAGGAGGTGGAATGCACCTGTCTCAAGCGCAGTGGAGAATGATTTCAACGTTGTGCAAGGTTCTGCAACCCTTTGAACTTGCCACACGTGAAGTCAGTTCAGACACTGCCAGCCTGAGTCAGGTCATTCCCCTCATCAGGCTTTTGCAGAAGAAGCTGGAGGCATTGAAGGAGGAGCTAAAAAAGAGCGATTCCGCTAGGCATGTGGGACTTGTGGATGGAGCCCTTCATTCGCTTAACCAGGATTCACGTGTGGTCAATATGTTGAAATCAGAGCACTACATTTTGGCCACCGTGCTCGATCCTAGATTTAAAACCTACGTTGGATCTCTCTTTCCGGCAGACACAAGTCTGCAGAGGTTCAAAGAACTGCTGGTGAGAAAATTGTCAAGTCAAGCGGACCGTGACCCGTCAACATCTCCTCCTTCACATTCTCCCGCAACTGGGGGTGCGAGGAAAAGGCTACGAATTCCGAGCCCACCCGCTGGCGGTGATGCAGGGCAGTCTGCAGCGACTGCTGATGCGGACATCTGGTCCGGACTGAAAGACCTGCCAACGATTACTGACATGTCGTCTACTGTCACTGCATATGATTCTCTCACCATTGAAAGAATGGTGGAGGATTATATGGGTGACCGCATCCAAGTAGGCACATCAGACAGTCCGTACGTATACTGGCAGGAAAAAGAGGCAATTTGGAGGCCCTTGCAGAAACTGGCTTTATTCTACCTAAGTTGCCCTCCCTCCAGTGTGTACTCCGAAAGAGTGTTTAGTGCCGCCGCTCACCTTGTCAGCAATCGGCGTACGAGGTTACTTCCAGAAAATGTGGAGAAGATGATGTTCATTAAAATGAATTATAATCAATTCCTCCATGGAGACATTCACCAGCAGCAATTGCCTCCAGAAAGTACACGGGGATCTGAGATGGTGGATTCCAGTGGGGACGAATTAATAATCTGTGAGGAGGGGGATGTACACAGTGAAAGGGGTGATGAATCGGACGATGATGATGAGGTGGACATCTTGCCTCTGTAGAGCCAGTTTGTGCAAGGAGAGATTGCTTCTTTTTTGGTGGGGGCCCAAACCAACCAGTCATTTCAGTCACAGTCGTGTGGCAGACCCTGTCGCTGAAATGATGGGTTGGTTAAAGTGTGCATGTCCTGTTTATACAACATAAGGGTGGGTGGGAGGGCCCAAGGACAATTCCATCTTGCACCTCTTTTTTCTTTCATTTTTCTTTGCGTCATGTGCTGTTTTTGGAGTATTTTTTGGAAGGGCCATCCTGCGTGACACTGCAGTGCCACTCCTAGATGGGCCAGGTGTTTGTGTCGGCCACTAGGGTCGCTTAGCTTACTCACACAGCTACCTCATTGCGCCTCTTTTTTTCTTTGCGTCATGTGCTGTTTGGGGAGTATTTTTTGGAAGGGCCATCCTGTCTGACACTGCAGTGCCACTCCTAGATGGGCCAGGTGTTTGTGTCGGCCACTAGGGTCGCTTAGCTTACTCACACAGCTACCTCATTGCGCCTCTTTTTTTCTTTGCGTCATGTGCTGTTTGGGGAGTATTTTTTGGAAGGGCCATCCTGCCTGACACTGCAGTGCCACTCCTAGATGGGCCAGGTGTTTGTGTCGGCCACTTGTGTCACTTAGCTTAGCCATCCAGCGACCTCGGTGCAAATTTTAGGACTAAAAATAATATTGTCAGGTGTGAGGTGTTCAGAATAGACTGGAAATGAGTGTAAATTATGGTTATTGAGGTTAATAATACTATGGGATCAAAATGACCCCCAAATTCAATGATTTAAGCTGTTTTTTAGGGTTTTTTGAAAAAAACACCCGAATCCAAAACACACCCGAATCCGACAAAAAAAAATCGGTGAGGTTTTGCCAAAACGCGTTCGAACCCAAAACACGGCCGCGGAACCGAACCCAAAACCAAAACACAAAACCCGAAAAATTTCCGGTGCACATCACTACTTTTTACACATTGCGGCAGCCAGTCCCCCTTTTTACACATTGCAGCAGCCAGGCCCCCTTTTTACACATTGCGGCAGCCAGTCCCCCTTTTTACACATTGCGGCAGCCAGGCCCCCTTTTTACACATTGCGGCAGCCAGGCCCCCTTTTTACACATTGCGGCAGCCAGTCCCCCTTTTTACACATTGCGGCAGCCAGGCCCCCTTTTTACACATTGCAGCAGCCAGGCCCCCTTTTTACACATTGCGGCAGCCAGGACCCCTTTTTACACATTATGGCAGACGGTGTCCCCCAGAGACAGACAGAGAGAGAGAGAGAGAGAGAGAGAAAGAGAGAGAAAGAGAGAGAAAGAGAGAGAGAGAGAGTGAGAGTGGGATATACTTACCTTCTCCCCGCTGACAGGCTCCTCGTGCTGGCATCTCCCTCTGTGCAGTGTGCAGGCATCGGACAAGGAGGAGGAGGGAAGGGGACTGGAGCCGCAGCAGCGCTATGTCATTGGTCATTACATGCCGCTGGCCGTGCGCCCTCAGGGCAACTGCGCTGTGTGCCAAGCCCACTTGGCACACACGTAGTTACGGCCCTGTTGGCTACAATGGCATTTTTTAGGCTGTGAATTAGGTTTTTCTTAATGTCCTGGTACAGGACATGTACCAGGACATTAAGAAAAATGAGGAATGGCCTTTCTGGTGAAATGGAACAGAGATGGAATTTGGTACCGTGGACACGCGGCCTCCATTAACTGCATACAGCCCACTGAATTGATGGCAGATATGGGATGCAGATCTGTTACTATCCAAGCAGTCATGGCATCAGTGATCTGCTGTGCGACTGGGTGAGAACTGACATACTTGTTTCTCCTTGCCAAGCATTGCTGTACAGTCAATTGTTTTTGGGAAATACTACTAGTACTAGCAATTTTCTTGGTCCACTTCTGGGATGATGAACAACCCACGCAGCAGCAGCAGCAGCAGCAGAACCAGCATCAGCAGGCCTTGCGCTTAAGGATTCTTCTGCAGAATCCTGGATAGGGGAAAATTCACCTAGTATTAACAAATTGGTTTCACGACCATCTCTGGTCAAAACTGAGGATATTGAGGTTGAGGATGAAGGTGTTAGTGGTGGAGATCGCAGGTGCTGAGTTCTAGAGAAGGGAGACATTTGCTGCTGGACTGCTTGTTGTTATTTTCTTAGCAACAGGTTCTGACACCCTACACCTGCCATGAGCTCGCTGCAGATGACGTAATAGGGTGGAGGTTCCTAAATGCTTAACGTCCCTACCTCTACTTATTTTGTTTCCACAAAGGCTACAGATGGCTTGGCAAATGTTGTCAGGATTTGGGTGAAAATAATTCCACACATAGGAGGTGGATTTGTTGGTCCGATGCCCAGGCATGACAATGGCTGTCTTATCATGGCCAACAGATGCTTCCACTTGTGCCTGCTTATACACACACAACATCCTCATTCTCATTTTCACAATCCTCATTAGTGCCATTGTCTGCTACACAAATATCCCCCTTATCCTCATGTATCTCCACGGTGGCATCTTCAACAGCTAGGTCACCAGAAATACTTATGCTGCTCATCTCTACGCATACTGTACAGAGGGAGCAGTAACGGTGGAAGGCAGCTTCTCTGAGAGTTTAGGCTCACACATAGGATTTGGGGACACAATTGGACTCTCCTCAGGGATTTTTGAAATTTTTGTTTCTGAAGTTCGCACAGTTTGTTTTGCTGCCTTAGTGGTTTTCAGTTTTTTTACACGTCTAAAGTTTGAGTGACAAGGTCTTGTATTGTCACGAGATGCAGAAAATGCCTCACTAACAGTTGCAGAATCATCAGTCATAAATATAGGCCAAGCCGTGAGTCTTTCCTTGCCACTGCGTGATGTGAATGGCATGTTGGCAATTTTACGTTTTTCTGCATGAACCAACTTTCTTTTTCTTACTGCTTGAGGTCTTTTTTTCTTTACCAGTTGTGTAAACTGTACAGTATGCCCTTGAGCATCAGCTTTAGTACTAGATGACATTAAATCGGCATCATGATGACTGGTGGAAGCAGCTGGAGCGCTAGTATTTGGTTCTGTAAACTGATTGTTTTCCATATTTGAATTCACAGATCACAATTCCCAAATCAGGGGTGCAGTGCACACAACAAACAATGTAAAGATGAGCAAACAAATTATTTTTATTTGTTTTATTTTGGGGGGGGGACGCAGATTGTGCCACACTGCGTTGAGTCAGACCGCTTTAACACACGGTACTAAATACAAGCAACTATGGTGTACTAGTGTGCATTTATTTTGCACACCACAAACCATGTAAAGAACAAATAATTATTTTTTTATTTTTTGGGGTGACGCAGATTGTGCCACACTGCGTTGAGTCAGACCGCTTTAACACACGGTACTAAATACTAGTAACTATGGTGTACTAGTGTGCATTTATTTTGAACACAACAAACAATGTAAAAAAGCAAAAAAAAAGATTTTTATTTTATTTTTTGGGGGGACGCACTGACAATGCCTGATTGACCCCGACAAACCCTGATGGCCACTGACTGACAGCACTGTAATGGACGTTCCACTTCTGACACAGCCCTGATTGACCCTGACAGTCCCCGATGGCCAGTGATCTGACAGCCTGCCCTGAAAAGCACAGACTGACAGCACCCCACAGCAGAGCTCCTCACTGCGTGGAAGCGTGCAGGAAAATGGCGCTGAGCCGCTTGACGTCAAGCCTTTATAGACTCGAAGTCTCGCGAGAAATCCAATGTGGGATGATGACGTTCGGCCTCTTGCACGCTCCCGAGCTTGTCGTGACGTTCGCGGGCCGGGCTCGCAAACTCTCGAGCCAGGCATGTTCAGAGCTGTTCTGATAACATGAAATCTACTCACAAGAGCTACATACAACCACTGGGTTTCCTGCACATAGTCCCAACTATTGAGCCACAGCCAGTGTCATCGGAGACACAAGAAAAAAGGACACAAGGAAAAGATTTAGCTGATTATTAGTATGTATATCTTTTTATACTGGAAAATTACCTATGCACACTATGGTTCTGATACAGTTATACATAGGCTGTTTAACCACTTAACTGACGATTTTTTCCCCCCCAAAACCACTAAGAAGTTGTCGGGGGGGGGGGGGGGGGGGGTTATAAGTGATTTAGGTGAAGAACATGAATTTAACCCTATCCGAAATGATTTTAGTAAAAAAAAAGAAAATCTACATATATATATCCCCCCCAAACACAGAAACATCGATCGGGAACATCGCGACCATCGGCCCATCGGTAACATCGCGGCTTCAGCTTTTGGATACTGGACAGCTGCCAGGTACACAGGGAGGGTCTGGCGGTGACTTGGAGGGGGGGGCTTGTTTTACACTTACCAGCGGCTGCTATTGTCTCCAGCCGCTGGAGAGCGGGATCCTGCCATGCTGACCGATCAGCAGTGATCGGCAGCACGGCAGACACAGGGGGAGGGTGCGGGGAGGCAGAGAGACCTTCCGGTCCCCATTGACAGCAGCAGCGGAGGGAAGTTTCCCTTCCCTGCAGCTGCTAACACTATATATCTGACTGGTCGCATCCTGTGCGACAAGGTCAGATAAAGCACTTGCAGGCATGGTCGCATCTGATGCGACCATGTCAGGCAAGTGGTTAAGGGATGTATCTTGATATTTTTAGCACTGTGCATCTTCTATAGCTGAGCACACGCAACTACAAGTGATTCCAAGTCATACAAAATTCTGTCACATCTTCACTTGCAGCTTAATTGGGTGGTTTGTAGACTATGATGAGCGAGGATGTGTCGATGGTGTGTAGACTACGTGTAGGACTTGTGCTTACACATAGATACATCTGATTTCAGACACATCTATTGCATCAAGTACAATATACATGCAGATAGCATACATGCTTGGCACACTGGAGAACATTGCATTCAGTTCCGTGCAAACAATGTGAATGCAATTGTAACCGCCTTGCACGCAACTCAGCCCCGTTATGAAAACACAGAAAGACATATAAAGAAGCTCCATGTGTTTGTGCTCATACCCAAAGCTGTCAAATGTCCCTTCCATGCAGCTGTCCTAATAAGGTGTTTGACCATCAAGTCATTTCCTTGTAATTGTACTCTGTGTGTCAGCACATCCTAGGATAGGAAAGCCTGTTGGTACTAACTGATTTCCTATTGCCAGGTGACAGTAACCAATTCCAGGAGCATGATCTGCCTCAATGCCAACCACTGACTTCTGAGTACAACAGCACTGAGGTCTCCTAAAGGGTAAGGTGAGAGCCTATACCAAGTACAAAGCCTGTTCAAAAGACCTCTACTGATAGTTCAGGGAAAGCTTCTGTTGTACAGAGTATGGCTGGTGACTACTGTGTGCAAACTCATAAGTGCCTCTGGGAAACAGCAGCCATTTTACTCTAACGCTTTAATCGCCAGAAGGATATAAGAATGGTTCAAGCTAGAATATTGCTACGTACTAGGTCAGTGGATCCCAAACGTTTTCAGTTCACAGCACCCTGAGGCCCTCATGGAGGTTGCCATAAACCAACATGGCTAGACTCAGAAAAATTTTGCTATTCAGAGTTTAGTACATAGGGTTCAGACTGTAGTCCCCAGTGATGATAATGGGTCCTGTGGTCTGAAGTGCTAATTAGCCTTTTGCAGGAGATTTAACAGAAATCTCTTGTATTAGGCTGATAGTACATGGGTGGTTATTCAGAGATGGTTGCAGATTTTGCTATCGCAGGAAAATCTATCACCATACTACTGACATGCTGGAGACCAACCAGCACAGAGCAAGTCTACCCAGCATGTGTGGTGCCGCCCCGCGATACAATCAGAATTCAATTGTGATTGCACCAAATAGAGGTTGACCCCTGCCTACGCAACATGGCTGCGTAGGCAGCGGCACCGCGTTCATGTTTCCTATTGCAGGAAACGCAGGTAATGTCATCGGCAATGACATGCCTACGTTTCCTGCCATCCACTACGCCCAACTCCGCATTGCCGCCCCCAGACGCCTGTCATATGTCAATCATGACATAATCGCATCCTTCTGGGTTGCGATTACATCATGACAGCCTGCGCATGTGCACTACGGCCACTGTGTGTGTGTAGATGGCAAACCTACAGCCCTCAGAGCAATTGCAGCCATTACAATCAGCTCTGAATAATGCCCATAGTGTGAACATATGAAACTTTTGTGTCTGCATAGTTTTATGGAAAATGGACTGAAGAAAAAGGCCCCTTAGTGTATCACGAATAATCCATTCTACATGCAAATTATGAGAAAGGATTTATTGTGCACCTAAATAAAGAAAAAAAGACTATTTTTTCTTCCTCTCCTTTTCTTAAAACATTGGGAATGTCGGCAAGTTAAATGGCGACATAGTGATGCTTGCATACCCTTTAAATGATGTAATTTTCTTTGCTTTCAATAAAGGCCCTATGGTTATTTTAAAAAACTTCTGATACTGTCTTCCTAGTTTCCCTTCGGGGGGATGACATGGGGAATGGCAGGGAAAGTCAGGGAAATGATTCTTCTATATTAGAGGCAGTATGTGTGTTTATTCCAGCATCCAGGCCGATAATTACATGTTCCAATATAATTAGCATTTTTACTGCAGTTCTGATTTTTTCATGCCATCTGCCGTCCTCAGTTGGTAACTTCAGCAGACTATAACCTCTCGTGCCAGGTAATGTTATTCTGATAGAACATGACAAGTACATTACAGAAGAGCAAAGGAGGAACAAAATGAAGCAGAATAGCACTTTTGTTTTACATGTCTGAAAGCGAATGGAAGTCCCCTGTGGCATCGTCCTCTCTAACAGAAGCCTGCGGAGCTGAGAGCACAATAATTTATCCCTACTCACACTACTAAAGACTGGGTTGATCTATTGTATTACACAGCAGGTTAGGACTAGGTTGGTATAGGCAGCGATTCAGTCATGAGATGAACTAGACAGGTAGCCAAAAATAAAAGGAGGCCTAGAAGGTGTCATTGTGAATATGATGCGATCATACCATCGTGCTGCATATACATGAACAAATTCACTTTATTTAACAATGTACAGTGGACCTAATTCTGAGTTGATCGCAGAATCAAATTTGTTAGCAGTTGGGCAAAACCATGTGCACTGCAGGAGGGGCAGATATAACATGTGCAGAGAGTGTTAGATTTGGGTGGGGTGAGTTCAAACTGAAATCTAAATTGCAGTGTAAAAATAAAGCAGCCAGTATTTACCCTGCACAGAAACAAAACAACCCACCCAAATCTAACTCTCTCTGCAAATGTTATATCTGCCCCCCCCTGCAGTGCACATGGTTTTGCCCAATTGCTAACAAACTTGCTGCTGTGATCAACTCAGAATTACCCTCTGTGGGGGTAATTCTGAGTTGATCGCAGCAGGAACTTTGTTAGCAGTTGGGCAAAACCATGGCCCTCATTCCGAGTTGTTCGCTCGCAAGCGGATTTTAGCAGATTTGCTCATGCTAAGCCGCCGCCTACTGGGAGTGAATCTTAGCATCTTAAAATTGCGAACGATGTATTCGCAATATTGCGATTACACACCTCGTAGCAGTTTCAGAGTAGCTCCAGACTTACTCGGCATCTGCGATCATTTCACGGCTTGTCGTTCCTGGTTTGACGTCACAAACACTCCCAGCGTTCGCCCAGACACTCCTCCGTTTCTCCGGCCACTCCTGCGTTTTTTCCGGAAACGGTAGCGTTTTTTCCCACACGCCCATAAAACGGCCTGTTTCCGCCCAGTAACACCCATTTCCTGTCAATCACATTACGATCGCCAGAACGATGAAAAAGCCGTGAGTAAAATTACTTGGCGCAGTCGCAGTGCGAACATTGCGCATGCGCATTAAGCGAAAAATCGATGCAATGCGAAGATTTTTACCGAGCGAACAACTCGGAATGAGGGCCCATGTGCACTGCAGTGGAGGCAGATATAACATGTGCAGAGAGAGTTAGATTTGGGTGTGGTGTGTTCTATCTGCAATCTAAATTGCAGTGTAAAAATAAAGCAGCCAGTATTTACCTTGCACAGAAACAAAATAACCCACCCAAACCTAACTCTCTCTGCACATGTTATATCTGCCTCCCCTGCAGTGCACATGGTTTTGCCCAACTGCTAACAAAGTTCCTGCTGCGATTATCTCAGAATTACCCCCAGTATGTCTAAGTGTGTGAGTGTGTGTGAGATGATAAAGGAGTGCCAGACAGAAGCTCTGTATAGCGATATAAATATAAATACTAGCATACTGCTAGTCACTTGTGCATTTATCAGGTCAGAGTTTCTCAACTGTCAAATACAAGTGTTTAATTTACAACATCATCCAAAAAAGTAAATATTGCTCCTCAGCACAGTAAAGGTGGGTATACACTGGGCGATTTGCTATATGAGCGACATCACCTAGTGTTTCCCCCTCCTGGGCTGGGTGGTCGTGGCAGTGCATACACATTGAGCAATATGACGACCATATCGCTCAGTGACATCATGCCGCGACCGGGCCGTGCAGGCAGCTCTTGGACAACAGTCCACATTGAGCTGCATGCACGGCCAATAGCGAGGGTTGTTAACGACCAACTGGGCCGCGCATCGCTCGGTGTCGCCAGCATACACACTTGCCGAGAAAGTAAATGACGTCGCTCAGGAAGGGTGAAAATGAGCAACATCCTTTACTTTCTCGGCAAGTGTGTATGCACCTTAGTACTTGCTGTTTTTCCTAACCCCAAGGTCTGCTGAGGAAAAACCGGGCAAGAGGTGGCAGGGGCGCCAAGCAAGAGGGGGCAGGGGTATTAATCTGTCATTGATGCAAATAGCTGCACTGAGCCGCGACAAAGAGAAAGGGCAATGCCACGAGGAGGCAAGTATGCAGCAAGTTGAGCTAAATATGCATAGGCGTGCGCAGACACCGACAGGCTGGTGCCGCTCCAGACTTCCCCACCTCCACAGCATTATAGTGTTCTCTCACCTCCCCTGTCCTGGATATAGACTGCTTACTTGGGCCGCCCAGGTGAGCAGTCTATGGGCCGCCCAGGTGAGCAGTGTATATCCAGGACAGGGGAGGTGAGAGAACACTATAATGCCGTGGAGGGGGGGGGGGGGGGGGAGTCCGGAGCGGCACCCATCCGGTCAGTGTCTGCGCACGCCTATGTGAATATGGAGTGGTGGACATAAACACTCATCAATGACAGTTCCACATGTATGTACACAGGGGCGGATCCAGAAGAAAATTAAAGGGGGGGCACCATTATAGAGGAACGGTAATGGTTATATTTACATGCACCTAAGGCACGCGTGCTCCCAGATAAGAGGAGTGGTATCACAGGGGGCGTGGCCTCACAGAATACGCCTTCAGCTAATGATTGGCTGTAGGCAGCGCATCCTGGTTTATTACCAATGTTTCACCCTGATGAAAAGGCTGATTGGGCCTTGAAATGTTGGTCACCTGTTCCATTAGTTATGGGAGCCTGGAAGGCACCCCAGCACAATATAATTATTATAGTTTTTAGTTGGTGGTGGCAGGTGCAGCATACCTTGTTTTGGGCACTGCAGTGAGACTCAGACTGCAGGACACAAACGCCCATCTTTGATTAGCAGAAGCAGCCAGCTGGATCTCCAACAAGCAGCATAAGACTTCTGCAGAACAGCCCTGTCACAATCACACGGGCCGCCTTCTCAAAGCTGAGATAAGTTTGACTGCGCCTAGCATGGTGGTAAAGGAAGTGGAGGAGGAAGTGCTGGGAAACTGTGCGGTGCAGTAAGGGCTAATGAAGCCTTCTGCGCCGTCATAAGTAACAGTCTTAAGTAGAGATGAGCGCCTGAAATTTTTCGGGTTTTGTGTTTTGGTTTTGGGTTCGGTTCCGCGGCCGTGTTTTGGGTTCGAACGCGTTTTGGCAAAACCTCACCGAATTTTTTTTGTCGGATTCGGGTGTGTTTTGGATTCGGGTGTTTTTTTCCAAAAACACTAAAAAACAGCTTAAATCATAGAATTTGGGGGTCATTTTGATCCCAAAGTATTATTAACCTCAAAAACCATAATTTACACTCATTTTCAGTCTATTCTGAATACCTCACACCTCACAATATTATTTTTAGTCCTAAAATTTGCACCGAGGTCGCTGTGTGAGTAAGATAAGCGACCCTAGTGGCCGACACAAACACCGGGCCCATCTAGGAGTGGCACTGCAGTGTCACGCAGGATGTCCCTTCCAAAAAACCCTCCCCAAACAGCACATGACGCAAAGAAAAAAAGAGGCGCAATGAGGTAGCTGTGTGAGTAAGATTAGCGACCCTAGTGGCCGACACAAACACCGGGCCCATCTAGGAGTGGCACTGCAGTGTCACGCAGGATGGCCCTTCCAAAAAACCCTCCCCAAACAGCACATGACGCAAAGAAAAAAAGAGGCGCAATGAGGTAGCTGTGTGAGTAAGATTAGCGACCCTAGTGGCCGACACAAACACCGGGCCCATCTAGGAGTGGCACTGCAGTGTCACGCAGGATGTCCCTTCCAAAAAACCCTCCCCAATCAGCACATGATGCAAAGAAAAAGAAAAGAAAAAAGAGGTGCAAGATGGAATTGTCCTTGGGCCCTCCCACCCACCCTTATGTTGTATAAACAAAACAGGACATGCACACTTTAACCAACCCATCATTTCAGTGACAGGGTCTGCCACACGACTGTGACTGATATGACGGGTTGGTTTGGACCCCCCCCAAAAAAGAAGCAATTAATCTCTCCTTGCACAAACTGGCTCTACAGAGGCAAGATGTCCACCTCATCTTCACCCTCCGATATATCACCGTGTACATCCCCCTCCTCACAGATTATCAATTCGTCCCCACTGGAATCCACCATCTCAGCTCCCTGTGTACTTTGTGGAGGCAATTGCTGCTTGTCAATGTCTCCGCGGAGGAATTGATTATAATTCATTTTAATGAACATCATCTTCTCCACATTTTCTGGATGTAACCTCGTACGCCGATTGCTGACAAGGTGAGCGGCGGCACTAAACACTCTTTCGGAGTACACACTTGTGGGAGGGCAACTTAGGTAGAATAAAGCCAGTTTGTGCAAGGGCCTCCAAATTGCCTCTTTTTCCTGCCAGTATAAGTACGGACTGTGTGACGTGCCTACTTGGATGCGGTCACTCATATAATCCTCCACCATTCTATCAATGTTGAGAGAATCATATGCAGTGACAGTACACGACATGTCCGTAATCGTTGTCAGGTCCTTCAGTCCGGACCAGATGTCAGCATCAGCAGTCGCTCCAGACTGCCCTGCATCACCGCCAGCGGGTGGGCTCGGAATTCTGAGCCTTTTCCTCGCACCCCCAGTTGCGGGAGAATGTGAAGGAGGAGATGTTGACAGGTCGCGTTCCGCTTGACTTGACAATTTTGTCACCAGCAGGTCTTTCAACCCCAGCAGACCTGTGTCTGCCGGAAAGAGAGATCCAAGGTAGGCTTTAAATCTAGGATCGAGCACGGTGGCCAAAATGTAGTGCTCTGATTTCAACAGATTGACCACCCGTGAATCCTTGTTAAGCGAATTAAGGGCTGCATCCACAAGTCCCACATGCCTAGCGGAATCGCTCCCTTTTAGCTCCTTCTACAATGCCTCCAGCTTCTTCTGCAAAAGCCTGATGAGGGGAATGACCTGACTCAGGCTGGCAGTGTCTGAACTGACTTCACGTGTGGCAAGTTCAAAGGGCATCAGAACCTTGCACAACGTTGAAATCATTCTCCACTGCACTTGAGACAGGTGCATTCCATCTCCTATATCGTGCTCAATTGTATAGGCTTGAATGGCCTTTTGCTGCTCCTCCAACCTCTGAAGCATATAGAGGGTTGAATTCCACCTCGTTACCACTTCTTGCTTCAGATGATGGCAGGGCAGGTTCAGTAGTTTTTGGTGGTGCTCCAGTCTTCTGTACGTGGTGCCTGTACGCCGAAAGTGTCCCGCAATTTTTCTGGCCACCGACAGCATCTCTTGCACGCCCCTGTCGTTTTTTAAAAAATTCTGCACCACCAAATTCAAGGTATGTGCAAAACATGGGACGTGCTGGAATTTGCCCATATTTAATGCACACACAATATTGCTGGCGTTGTCCGATGCCACAAATCCACAGGAGAGTCCAATTGGGGTAAGCCATTCCGCGATGATCTTCCTCAGTTGCCGTAAGAGGTTTTCAGCTGTGTGCGTATTCTGGAAAGCGGTGATACAAAGCGTAGCCTGCCTAGGAAAGAGTTGGCGTTTGCGAGATGCTGCTACTGGTGCCGCCGCTGCTGTTCTTGCGGCGGGAGTCCATACATCTACCCAGTGGGCTGTCACAGTCATATAGTCCTGACCCTGCCCTGCTCCACTTGTCCACATGTCCGTGGTTAAGTGGACATTGGGTACAACTGCATTTTTTAGGAGACTGGTGAGTCTTTTTCTGACGTCCGTGTACATTCTCGGTATCGCCTGCCTAGAGAAGTGGAACCTAGATGGTATTTGGTAACGGGGGCACACTGCCTCAATAAATTGTCTAGTTCCCTGTGAACTAACGGCGGATACCGGACGCACGTCTAACACCAACATAGTTGTCAAGGACTCAGTTATCCGCTTTGCAGTAGGATGACTGCTGTGATATTTCATCTTCCTCGCAAAGGACTGTTGAACAGTCAATTGCTTACTGGAAGTAGTACAAGTGGGCTTACGACTTCCCCTCTGGGATGACCATCGACTCCCAGCGGCAACAACAGCAGCGCCAGCAGCAGTAGGCGTTACACGCAAGGATGCATCGGAGGAATCCCAGGCAGGAGAGGACTCGTCAGACTTGCCAGTGACATGGCCTGCAGGACTATTGGCATTCCTGGGGAAGGAGGAAATTGACACTGAGGGAGTTGGTGGGGTGGTTTGCGTGAGCTTGGTTACAAGAGGAAGGGATTTACTGGTCAGTGGACTGCTTCCGCTGTCACCCAAAGTTTTTGAACTTGTCACTGACTTATTATGAATGCGCTGCAGGTGACGTATAAGGGAGGATGTTCCGAGGTGGTTAACGTCCTTACCCCTACTTATTACAGCTTGACAAAGGGAACACACGGCTTGACACCTGTTGTCCGCATTTCTGGTGAAATACCTCCACACCGAAGAGCTGATTTTTTTGGTATTTTCACCTGGCATGTCAACGGCCCTATTCCTCCCACGGACAACAGGTGTCTCCCCGGGTGCCTGACTTAAACAAACCACCTCACCATCAGAATCCTCCTGGTCAATTTCCTCCCCAGCGCCAGCAACACCCATATCCTCCTCATCCTGGTGTACTTCAACACTGACATCTTCAATCTGACTATCAGGAACTGGACTGCGGGTGCTCCTTCCAGCACTTGCAGGGGGCGTGCAAATGGTGGAAGGCGCATGCTCTTCACGTCCAGTGTTGGGAAGGTCAGGCATCGCAACCGACACAATTGGACTCTCCTTGTGGATTTGGGATTTCAAAGAACGCACAGTTCTTTGCGGTGCTTTTGCCAGCTTGAGTCTTTTCAGTTTTCTAGCGAGAGGCTGAGTGCTTCCATCCTCATGTGAAGCTGAACCACTAGCCATGAACATAGGCCAGGGCCTCAGCCGTTCCTTGCCACTCCGTGTGGTAAATGGCATATTGGCAAGTTTACGCTTCTCCTCCGACAATTTTATTTTAGGTTTTGGAGTCCTTTTTTTACTGATATTTGGTGTTTTGGTTTTGACATGCTCTGTACTATGCCATTGGGCATCGGCCTTGGCAGACGACGTTGCTGGCATTTCATCGTCTCGGCCATGACTAGTGGCAGCAGCTTCAGCACGAGGTGGAAGTGGATCTTGATCTTTCCCTAATTTTGGAACCTCAACATTTTTGTTCTCCATATTTTAATAGGCACAACTAAAAGGCACCTCAGGTAAACAATGGAGATGGATGGATTGGATACTAGTATACAATTATGGACGGGCTGCCGAGTGCCGACACAGAGGTAGCCACAGCCGTGAACTACCGCACTGTACTGTGTCTGCTGCTAATATATAGACTGGTTGATAAAGAGATAGTATACTCGTAACTAGTATGTATGTATAAAGAAAGAAAAAAAAACCACGGTTAGGTGGTATATACAATTATGGACGGGCTGCCGAGTGCCGACACAGAGGTAGCCACAGCCGTGAACTACCGCACTGTACTGTGTCTGCTGCTAATATATAGACTGGTTGATAAAGAGATAGTATACTCGTAACTAGTATGTATGTATAAAGAAAGAAAAAAAAACCACGGTTAGGTGGTATATACAATTATGGACGGGCTGCCGAGTGCCGACACAGAGGTAGCCACAGCCGTGAACTACCGCACTGTACTGTGTCTGCTGCTAATATATAGACTGGTTGATAAAGAGATAGTATACTCGTAACTAGTATGTATGTATAAAGAAAGAAAAAAAAACCACGGTTAGGTGGTATATACAATTATGGACGGGCTGCCGAGTGCCGACACAGAGGTAGCCACAGCCGTGAACTACCGCACTGTACTGTGTCTGCTGCTAATATATAGACTGGTTGATAAAGAGATAGTATACTCGTAACTAGTATGTATGTATAAAGAAAGAAAAAAAAACCACGGTTAGGTGGTATATACAATTATGGACGGGCTGCCGAGTGCCGACACAGAGGTAGCCACAGCCGTGAACTACCGCACTGTACTGTGTCTGCTGCTAATATATAGACTGGTTGATAAAGAGATAGTATACTCGTAACTAGTATGTATGTATAAAGAAAGAAAAAAAAACCACGGTTAGGTGGTATATACAATTATGGACGGGCTGCCGAGTGCCGACACAGAGGTAGCCACAGCCGTGAACTACCGCACTGTACTGTGTCTGCTGCTAATATATAGACTGGTTGATAAAGAGATAGTATACTCGTAACTAGTATGTATGTATAAAGAAAGAAAAAAAAACCACGGTTAGGTGGTATATACAATTATGGACGGGCTGCCGAGTGCCGACACAGAGGTAGCCACAGCCGTGAACTACCGCACTGTACTGTGTCTGCTGCTAATATATAGACTGGTTGATAAAGAGATAGTATACTCGTAACTAGTATGTATGTATAAAGAAAGAAAAAAAAACCACGGTTAGGTGGTATATACAATTATGGACGGGCTGCCGAGTGCCGACACAGAGGTAGCCACAGCCGTGAACTACCGCACTGTACTGTGTCTGCTGCTAATATATAGACTGGTTGATAAAGAGATAGTATACTCGTAACTAGTATGTATGTATAAAGAAAGAAAAAAAAACCACGGTTAGGTGGTATATACAATTATGGACGGGCTGCCGAGTGCCGACACAGAGGTAGCCACAGCCGTGAACTACCGCACTGTACTGTGTCTGCTGCTAATATATAGACTGGTTGATAAAGAGATAGTATACTCGTAACTAGTATGTATGTATAAAGAAAGAAAAAAAAACCACGGTTAGGTGGTATATACAATTATGGACGGGCTGCCGAGTGCCGACACAGAGGTAGCCACAGCCGTGAACTACCGCACTGTACTGTGTCTGCTGCTAATATATAGACTGGTTGATAAAGAGATAGTATACTCGTAACTAGTATGTATGTATAAAGAAAGAAAAAAAAACCACGGTTAGGTGGTATATACAATTATGGACGGGCTGCCGAGTGCCGACACAGAGGTAGCCACAGCCGTGAACTACCGCACTGTACTGTGTCTGCTGCTAATATATAGACTGGTTGATAAAGAGATAGTATACTCGTAACTAGTATGTATGTATAAAGAAAGAAAAAAAAACCACGGTTAGGTGGTATATACAATTATGGACGGGCTGCCGAGTGCCGACACAGAGGTAGCCACAGCCGTGAACTACCGCACTGTACTGTGTCTGCTGCTAATATATAGACTGGTTGATAAAGAGATAGTATACTCGTAACTAGTATGTATGTATAAAGAAAGAAAAAAAAACCACGGTTAGGTGGTATATACAATTATGGACGGGCTGCCGAGTGCCGACACAGAGGTAGCCACAGCCGTGAACTACCGCACTGTACTGTGTCTGCTGCTAATATATAGACTGGTTGATAAAGAGATAGTATACTCGTAACTAGTATGTATGTATAAAGAAAGAAAAAAAAAACACGGTTAGGTCACTGGTATATACAATTATGGACGGGCTACCGAGTGCCGACACAGAGGTAGCCACAGCCGTGAACTACCGCACTGTACTGTGTCTGCTGCTAATATAGACTGGTTGATAAAGAGATAGTATACTACTAATATTATATACTGGTGGTCAGGTCACTGGTCACTAGTCACACTGGCAGTGGCACTCCTGCAGCAAAAGTGTGCACTGTTTAATTTTAATATAATATTATGTACTCCTGGCTCCTGCTATAACCTATAACTGGCACTGCAGTAGTGCTCCCCAGTCTCCCCCACAATTATAAGCTGTGTGAGCTGAGCAGTCAGACAGATATATAATATATATAGATGATGCAGCACACTGGCCTGAGCCTGAGCAGTGCACACAGATATGGTATGTGACTGAGTCACTGTGTGCTGTGTATCGCTTTTTTCAGGCAGAGAACGGATTATAAATAAAAGTGGTGGTCACTGGTCACTATCAGCAAAACTCTGCACTGTACACTACTGAGTACTCCTAATGCTCCCCAAAATTAGTAAATCAAGTGTCTCTCTAATCTATTCTAATTCTAAACGGAGAGGACGCCAGCCACGTCCTCTCCCTATCAATCTCAATGCACGTGTGAAAATGGCGGCGACGCGCGGCTCCTTATATAGAATCCGAGTCTCGCGATAGAATCCGAGCCTCGCGAGAATCCGGCAGCGTCATGATGACGTTCGGGCGCGCTCGGGTTAACCGAGCAAGGCGGGAAGATCCGAGTCGCTCGGACCCGTGAAAAAAAACATGAAGTTCTGGCGGGTTCGGATTCAGAGAAACCGAACCCGCTCATCTCTAGTCTTAAGTAGAGATGTGCACTTGAAATTTTTCGGGTTTTGTGTTTTGGTTTTGGGTTCGGTTCCGCGGCCGTGTTTTGGGTTCGACCGCGTTTTGGCAAAACCTCACCGAATTTTTTTTGTCGGATTCGGGTGTGTTTTGGATTCGGGTGTTTTTTTCAAAAAACACTAAAAAACAGCTTAAATCATAGAATTTGGGGGTCATTTTGATCCCAAAGTATTATTAACCTCAAAAACCATAATTTCCACTCATTTTCAGTCTATTCTGAATACCTCACAATATTATTTTTAGTCCTAAAATTTGCACCGAGGTCGCTGGATGACTAAGCTAAGCGACCCTAGTGGCCGACACAAACACCTGGCCCATCTAGGAGTGGCACTGCAGTGTCACGCAGGATGGCCCTTCCAAAAAACACTCCCCAAACAGCACATGACGCAAAGAAAAAAAGAGGCGCAATGAGGTAGCTGTGTGAGTAAGCTAAGCGACCCTAGTGGCCGACACAAACACCTGGCCCATCTAGGAGTGGCACTGCAGTGTCACGCAGGATGGCCCTTCCAAAAAACACTCCCCAAACAGCACATGACGCAAAGAAAAAAAGAGGCGCAATGAGGTAGCTGTGTGAGTAAGCGAAGCGACCCTAGTGGCCGACACAAACACCTGGCCCATCTAGGAGTGGCACTGCAGTGTCACGCAGGATGGCCCTTCCAAAAAACACTCCCCAAACAGCACATGACGCAAAGAAAAAAAGAGGCGCAATGAGGTAGCTGTGTGAGTAAGCTAAGCGACCCTAGTGGCCGACACAAACACCTGGCCCATCTAGGAGTGGCACTGCAGTGTCACGCAGGATGGCCCTTCCAAAAAACACTCCCCAAACAGCACATGACGCAAAGAAAAAAAGAGGCGCAATGAGGTAGCTGTGTGAGTAAGCTAAGCGACCCTAGTGGCCGACACAAACACCTGGCCCATCTAGGAGTGGCACTGCAGTGTCACGCAGGATGGCCCTTCCAAAAAACACTCCCCAAACAGCACATGACGCAAAGAAAAAAAGAGGCGCAATGAGGTAGCTGTGTGAGTAAGATAAGCGACCCTAGTGGCCGACACAAACACCTGGCCCATCTAGGAGTGGCACTGCAGTTTTCTAGCGAGAGGATGAGTGCTTCCATCCTCATGTGAATCTGAACCACTAGCCATGAACATAGGCCAGGGCCTCAGCCTTTCCTTGCCACTCCGTGTGGTAAATGGCATATTGGCAAGTTTACGCTTCTCCTCCGACAATTTTATTTTAGATTTTTGAGTCCTTTTTTTACTGATATTTGGTGTTTTGGATTTTACATGCTCTCTACTATGACATTGGGCATCGGCCTTGGCAGACGACGTTGCTGGCATTTCATCGTCTCGGCCATGACTAGTGGCAGCAGCTTCAGCACGAGGTGGAAGTCGATCTTGATCTTTCCCTATTTTTGGAACCTCAACATTTTTGTTCTCCATATTTTAATAGGCACAACTAAAAGGCACCTCAGGTAAACAATGGAGATGGATGGATACTAGTATACTTATGGATGACGAGCGACTGCCGACACAGAGGTAGCTACAGCCGTGGACTACCGTACTGTGTCTGCTGCTAATATAGACTGGATGATAATGAGATAAAATTAAAATATATATATATATATATATATATCACACTAGTACTGCAGCCGGACAGGTATATATTATGTAATGACAGACCTGCTGGACACTGTCTGCAGAATGCGTTTATAAAAACACCACACGACGAGTGTTTAACTTTTTCAGGCAGACAATCACAATTATACTGGTGGTCAGCAGACAATCACAATACTGGTGGTCAGTGGTCACTGGTCAGTCACACTGGCAGTGGCACTCTGGCAGCAAAAGTGTGCACTGTACTTAAAATATGTACTCCTGCTATAACTGCTCCCCAGTCTCCCCCACAATTAAGCTGTGTGAGCAGTGAGCACTCAGCACAGTCAGATAATGATATACAGTATTACATATGATGCAGCACACTGGGCTGAGCACAGATATGGTATGTGACTGTGTCACACTGTGTATCGTTTTTTATCAGGCAGAGAACGGATTAATTAAACTGGTGGTCACTGGTCACACTATCAGCAGCAAGTAGTACTCCTCCTAATAATATGCTCCCCAAAATTTGTGTCTCTCTCTAGTACTCTAGTCTAAACGGAGAGGACGCCAGCCACGTCCTCTCCCTATCAATCTCAATGCACGTGTGAAAATGGCGGCGACGCGCGGCTCCTTATATAGAATCCGAGTCTCGCGATAGAATCCGAGCCTCGCGAGAATCCGACAGCGGGATGATGACGTTCGGGCGCGCTCGGGTTAACCGAGCAAGGCAGGAAGATCCGAGTCGCTCGGCCCCGTGTAAAAAAACCTGAAGTTCGGGCGGGTTCGGATTCCGAGGAACCGAACCCGCTCATCTCTAGTCTTAAGTAGAGATGTGCACCGGACATTTTTCGGGTTTTGTGTATTGGTTTTGGATTCGGACGCATTTTGGTAAAACCTCCCTGAAAATTTTTTGTCGGATTCGGGTGTGTTTTGGATTCAGGTGTTTTTTTTTCAAAAACCCCTCAAAAACAGCTTAAATCATAGAATTTGGGGGTAATTTTGATCCTATAGTATTATTAACCTCAATAACCACAATTTCCACTAATTTCCAGTCTATTCTGAACACCTCACAATACTATTTTTATTCCTAAAATTTGCACCGAGGTCGCTGGATGACTAAGCAAAGCGACCCAAGAGGGCGGCACAAACACCTGGCCCATCTAGGAGTGGCACTGCAGTGTCAGACAGGATGGCACTTCAAAAAATGTGCCCCAAACAGCACATGATGCAAAGAAAAGAGAAAAAGAGGTGCACTGTGGTCGCTGGACGGCTAAGCTAAGCGACACAAACAGGGCCGGACTGGCCATCTGGCTCTTCTGGCAAATGCCAGAAGGGCCGATGGCCACGTGGGCCGGTCCAGCGGTCACTTAGACGCGCTGCCGCTCAGTCCGGCGGCAGCGCGTCTCAGCTGTCAGGATTGGAGAGCTGTGAGGGACGGGGGTGAGAGCGCCGGGCGCCCGCCAGCACGGCTGTGTCTGGCGCGGCGCGTATAGTGGACTTCAAAGCAGCCGCCGGTTCGTGAGCCAATCAGAGCTCGCGGACCGGCAGCCAATCAGAAGCCGCCGGTCCGCGAGCTCTGATTGGCTCACGAACCGGCGGCTGGTTTGAACGCTATACGCTGCCGCGCCAGACACAGCAGCCGCGCTGGCGGGCGCCCGGCACTCTCACTCCCGTCCCTCACAGCCCGGAGGAGGAGGAGCAGCAGCAGTGCAGCAGCGGTAAGCAGCTGCAGCACTGGCTGCTGTGGGGGCAATTGTATACCTGGCACTGTGGGGGCAATTGGCTGGCACTGTGGGGCATTTGTATACCTGGCACTGTGGGGGCAATTGTTTACCTGGCACTGTGGGGGCATCTGTATACATGGCACTGTGGGGGCATCTGTATACCTTGCACTGTGGGGGCATCTGTATACCTGGCACTGTGGGGGCATTTGTATACCTTGCACTGTGGGGGCATTTGTATACCTGGCACTGTGGGGGCAATTGGCTGGCACTGTGGGGCATTTGTATACCTGACACTGTGGGGGCATTTGTGGATCTGGCACTGTGGGGGCATTTGTATACCTGGCACTGTGGGGGCATTTGTATACCTGGCACTGTGGGGGGCATTTGTGGATCTGGCACTGTGGGGTATTTGTATACCTGGCACTGTGGGGGCAATTGTTTACCTGTCACTGTGGGGGCAATTGTTTACCTGGCACTGTGGGGGCATCTGTATACCTGGCACTGTGGGGGCATCTGTATACCTGGCACTGTGGGGGCATCTGTATACCTGGCATTGTGGGAGCATTTGTATACCTGGCACTGTGGGGGCATTTGTATACCTGGCACTGTGGGGGCATTTGTATACCTGGCACTGCACTATCGGGGGCATATAATGTAAATTTTGGCTCATACCGGGTGCTGTAATGTGAATTTTGGCTCATACTGTGTGGTATAATGTGAAAGGGGCAGCAGTACTAGATAGTATAAGGGGTCCTACTATTGTGGTGCATAATGCGTATAAGGGGTGTATGGTGTGGTAAACTACACTGAAGGCCACGCCCCCTTTGAGTGGCCACGCCCCCTTTTCCGGGGCGCGCACGCCTTCGGCGCGCGCTTAATTACAAACCTCACATTTCCATACCCCCACTTAAAAATTTCCACTTCGACCACTGGTTGTGTATATTTTAATAGAGAATGATGTACGCCTGTATGTTGTTAGAATATTAATTATATTTGTAAGAACATAGACTAATAAGTGGGAGGAGTCAGGAATAGTAAGGGGAGGAGTCACAGAGGTGGGCCTGTGTGCTTCAAAAATGCCAGGGCCTATTTTTAGTCCCAGTCCGGCCCTGGACACAAACAACTCAATATCACAGGAATTATTCGTTCTAATCAATGGTATTATTGGTCCAAATCACTGGAAGAAAATGACAAAATCACTGGAATTATTTCTTCTAATCAATGGTATTATTGGTCCAAATCACTGGATGAAAATGACAAAATCACTGGAATTAAATGGCAGTAATGTCGGTAATTATATTAAATGGCAGTACCACTGGACATATACGGAAGTGTCAGACAGGATGGCACTTAAAAAAATTTGCCCCAAACAGCACATGATGCAAAGAAAAGAGAAAAAGAGGTGCACTGTGGTCGCTGGACGGCTAAGCTAAGCGACACAAACACCTCAATATCACAGGTATTATTTGTTCTAATCAATGGTATTATTGGTCCAAATCACTGGACGAAAATGACAAAATAACTGGAATTATTCGTTCTAATCAATGGTATTATTGGTCCAATTCACTGGAAGAAAATGACAAAATCACTGGAATTATTCGTTCTAATCAATTGTATTATTGGTCCAAATCACTGGAAGAAAATGACAAAATCACTGGAATTATTCGTAAACATTTGTAGAAAGTTGCTGCTTTCTGATTACAGAAATGCTCAGATATTCCTGCGAATCCACAATCCCTTCCCAGAGGAAAAAGAAATTGAGAAACCGTTGTTTGAGAACGTTTGTTCTCTTTCCCTTACAAAGGAACAAACCACTTTCCAAGAAGACTGACTTTTTTGGGATTATGGAGACATAATGTTTTTGAATATAGGCCCTCATTCCGAGTTGTTCGCTCGCAAGCGGATTTTAGCAGATTTGCTCATGCTAAGCCGCCGCCTACTGGGAGTGAATCTTAGCATCTTAAAATTGCGAACGATGTATTCGCAATATTGCGATTACACACCTCGTAGCAGTTTCTGAGTAGCTCCAGACTTACTCGGCATCTGCGATCAGTTCAGTGCTTGTCGTTCCTGGTTTGACGTCACAAACACACCCAGCGTTCGCCCAGACACTCCCCCGTTTCTCCAGCCACTCCTGCGTTTTTTCCGGAAACGGTAGCGTTTTTTCCCACACGCCCATAAAACGGCCTGTTTCCGCCCAGTAACACCCATTTCCTGTCAATCACATTACGATCGCCAGAACGATGAAAAAGCCGTGAGTAAAATTCCTAACTGCATAGCAAATTTACTTGGCGCAGTCGCAGTGCGGACATTGCGCATGCGCATTAAGCGGAAAATCGCTGCGATGCGAAGATTTTTACCGAGCGAACAACTCGGAATGACCCCCATAAATCCTAAAGCAGGTGGTGTATTAGAGCAAAAGAGTGCAAGAGACCAGCCATGCAGTTTCTGAAATATTATGACAAAATGTTACTGTATTTCATAAGCACTCATTCCTAACTCTGCTAAGTACTGTTTGGTATACTGTATCTGGCTTCCATGAGGTAGTTGTCCATTATTTCAGCTTCCATTGACCTTTTTGAAAGCGGTAGAAGTTATCAATTCTTTTTTTTTTTTTCCCTATTTTTAATTTTCTCCTGCATAGCCCAGTAAAATGTTGCAATGTTAAGTATTGACTTGTGCCTTCTGGGGGTCCACTTCTTCACCAAACCCAGCCAAATCTCATCATGATTCCTAACCCTCTGTTCCACATTCTCTATGTATCCCATCTGTGTCACCCATGTCTGTCTACCCCTCCCCTTTAGATTGTAAGCTCTCACGAGCAGGGCCCTCTTCCCTCATGTGCTTATATACTGTTTGTCACCAAAATGCTGCACTGTAATACTATATATACTGCTCACAAAAATGCCGCACAGATATGGAATGGATACTTGCAGTGACACAGAGCTGCAAGATACAGCAATGGCCTACTGTACTGTACTACTATAATTATTATATACTAGTGGTCCCCAGTCCCCACAATGCAGCACACTGATCAGATATTTGCAGCACACTGAGCACAGATATGGAGCGTTTTCAGGCAGAGAATGTCGATATTTTCAGCACACTGAGCACAGATTATTTGCAGCGCACTGAGCACAGATATTTGCAGCACACTGAGCACAGATTACGGAGCTTTTCAGGGAGAGAATGCTGCCACGCCCTCTCCGTTCAATCTCCAAAGCACGAGTGAAAATGGCGGCGATGAGAATCCGACAGCGGGATGATGACGTTAGGCAGGAAGATTCGAGGCTGCCTCGGAACCGTGTAAAATAGGTGATGTTCGGGGGTGTTTGGATCCAGAGGAACCGAACCCACTCATCTCTAGTCTTAAGTAACAGTCTTACTCGATGCTAGCACTTGAACCCCGCGCCTGGGCTGGACTCTGGCTGGCTGGAAGTTGGGGAGGTAGGTTGCGGTGTGAGCAGGGGGAGGCTGAAGCTGCAGCTCCAGCATCCCCATTGGTTACCACACGGACTTGCTGATAGAGCAGCGGCGGGTCCTAGTGCCTGCCGGCTCTTTTATCAAATCTGACTGACGGAAATAGCAGTATTGCTGCTGCTGTTCTCCTTTTGAAAAAAAGAAGAAGTCAGAAATGACAGGGGGGGCACGGGCCCGAGTGCCCCCCCTACCTGGATCCGCTTATGTATGTACATATTTATAAGATGGAAATAATACTTGCATACTCCCCCAGAATGTCTAGATACTTCCAAACAGACTCCCGGGTTACTAAGCATGGACTTGATAAGACAATTACAGATGTAGCCATGCTCATCCAGCCTGCGACTTGCCGCGTCATGTACGTTCGTCTAATTTGATCCATAGACTTTAATGGAGCCGATTTGCGGGTGCCAATAGTCACAGCTTAGTGTACTGCAAGTCTGCCCATGCAGCCATGTCACAGGCTGGATGAGCGTGGCTACATCTGTATAACCATTTTAAAGTTATGAGGGATCTCTAAAGCACCTGTTTGAAATGCAGACCGAGCCTCCCCTGTTCTGATCTATCCAACCTATCACAAAGGGGTTTGACACAGCTGGAGTCTCCACAGAGCAGGATTCTGAAAACAGGACAGGACTCACAGCAGATCTGATCAGGTCATTGTTAATCACAAGCAAAGAGCAAACAGATGAAAGAGGGGAATGTAGCTGTAATCCTTCTTCTGCTATCACTATCAGGGCGGGATGTACTAAAGCAAAAATGCGGTAAAACCCCCGAAAACGGGGTTTTACCGCATTTTCATATTTACTAACACCCTACCGCCGCGTTTTCGGCGTTCAGGGTATCGCCATCTCTGGATGGCGATACCCTATAGAAGCCTATGGGCTTCTTTTCGCCGACCGCCGCAACCCGCCGACACCGCCGCAGACGCCGACCCGCCTCCCCCCCAGCTTACCTTCCTCCATGATGCCCCGGACCCGGAAGGTAATCTCCTCCTCCCCCTAGCAACGCAGCCGGACGTCCTTCCGGCTGCAGGGGGGAGGAGGAGGCGCCGGGGGCAGCCTGCTGCTGCTACCCGGCAGCAAGGCAGTGTGGGGACCCCATGGAGGTGACGGAGACCCCCCGCAGACCACCTAACAGGTATCGCGGGGGGCCTCCGTCACCGCATCGCGATGTTGATCGCATATGTTAGTACATACGCGATCAACATCGCTCCCGTAACCGGCGAGGTGCGGCGATGTATGTTAATATATCCCGCCCTCAGTCTTTAGTAGCTTTGCAAACCTAAACACTGCAATTTCTGCCTTCTTTGCAATATTGTTCAAGTGTCGATAGATTGTATAGAAACAGTTATTGAACAGCAATCTTCAAATCAGTCCACAGATTGATGGGATTAAGGTCTGGGTTTTTATTGAACCACTTGACTGATAATTTAGTATTTCACTGTTTGCTTTGGTTATTATTCCACTGGAATATAGGCCTCCCCAGTTCTAAGTCTCTTGTAGACTGTAATGTTGTTTTGAAGCACAGAAGTATCCCATAACTTTATACTTCCTTCACCATACCTCAACGTTGGAACAGCATTAGGCTTGTACAGTGTTAGACTGAGGAATGAAGGTAATGCATTGGTAAGGGACAAGTTTAAGGGGTGTCAGCCTCCAGAGGGGGTGCGGCCTCACAGAGGGACTTGGCCAACCATTAGATACATTTATGTAAATAATGTGAAGATTTTTGTTTTCACCCTCTTTTCACATTATTTTAGTGTCGCTTAAATGTACACTGCTCAAGAAAATAAAGGGAACACTTAAACAACACAATGTAACGCCAAGTCAATCACACTTCTGTGAAATTAAACTGTCCACTTAGGAAGCAACACTGATTGACAATCAATTTCACATGCTGTTGTGCAAATGGAATAGACAACAGGAGGATATTATAGGCAATTAGCAAGAGACTCCCAATAAAGGAGTTGTTCTGCAGGTGGTGACCACAGACCACTTCTCAGCTCCTATGCTTTCTGGCTGATGTTTTGGTCACTTTTGAAAGCTGGCGGTGCTTTCACTCTAGTGGTAGCTTGAGATGGAGTCTACAACCCACACAAGTGGCTCAGGTAGTGCAGCTCATCCAGGATGGCACATCAATGCGAGCTGTGGCAAGAAGGTTTGCTGTGTCTGTCAGCGTAGTGTCCAGAGCATGGAGGCGCTACCAGGAGACAGGCCAGTACATCAGGAGACGTGGAGAAGGTCGTAGGAGGGCAACAACCAAGCAGCAGGACAGCTACCTCCGCCTTTGTGCAAGGAGGAACAGGAGGAGCACTGCCAGAGCCCTGCAAAATGACCTCCAGCAAGCCACAAATGTGCATGTGTCTACTCAAACGATCAGAAACAGACTCCATGAGGGTGGTATGAGGGCTCGACGTCCACAGGTGGCGGTTGTGCTTACAGCCCAACACCATGCAGGACGTTTGTCATTTCCCAGAGAACACCAAGATTGGCAAATTCGCCACTGGCGCCGTGTGCTCTTCACAGATGAAAGCAGGTTCTCACTGAGCACATGTGACAGTCGTGACAGAGTCTGGAGACGCCAAGGAGAACGTTCTGCTGCCTGCAACATCCTCCAGCATGACCGGTTTGGCAGTGGGTCAGTAATGGTGTCGGGTGGCATTTCTTTGGGGGGCCGCACAGCCCTCCATGTGCTCGCCAGAGGTAGCCTGACTGCCATTAGGTACCGAGATGAGATCCTCAGACCCCTTGTGAGACCATATGCTGGTGCGGTTGGACCTGGGTTCCTCCTAATGCAAGACAATGCTAGACCTCATGTGGCTGGAGTGTGTCAGCAGTTCCTGCAAGACGAAGGCATTGATGCTATGGACTGGCCCGCCCGTTTCCCAGACCTGTATCCAATTGAGCACATCTGGGACATCATGTCTCGCTCCATCCACCAACGCCACGTTCCACCACAGACTGTTCAGGAGGTGGCGGATGCTTTAGTCCAGGTCTGGGAGGAGATCCCTCAGGAGACCATCCGCCACCTCATCAGGAGCATGCCCAGGCGTTGTAGGGAGGTCATACAGGCACGTGGAGGCCACACACACTACTGAGCCTCATTTTTACTTGTTTTAAGGACATTACATCAAAGTTGGATCAGCCTGTAGTGTGTTTTTCCACTTTAATTTTGAGTGACTCCAAATCCAGACCTCCATGGGTTAATAAATTTGATTTCCATTGATAATTTTTGTGTGATTTTGTTGTCAGCACATTCAACTATGTAAAGAACAAAGTATCTAATAAGAATATTTCATTCAGAATTTCAGATCTAGGATGTGTTATTTTAGTGTTCCCTTTATTTTTTTGAGCAGTGTATTTAAGGGCTTTTGGAGGAGATTTCACAATAATCTCCTCCATGCCCTAAAATTTGCATCTGAATTAAATTTTGAATGCATTTCCCATACAAAAAGCAAAACAATAAAGTAACATAATTGTAATGCTTTTATACAGGAACCCCAGCATGCACTGATTCACTGACGCAGTATGCTCTTACGAAACGCAAAAGCAGAACTTAGGTTATGGAAATGCACCATCTAGTGGTTCTTTTGGGGTATTTCATCTGCAGAAACTATGATCCTCAATTGTCTATCAGGTTTCTCCAAGTTTTATTTAACTATAATAAAAAAGAATTGTGATAAATACATTTTTACATGGATTACTGTTTCATGTTTAATCAAAAGCAAAAAAGAGGTACTAAGTTTGGAGTATTTTCATGGCATGTTCATGATTTCTGTATTACTGTACAGTGAACTAGGATACTATAACCTGCAGTGTCTGTTTGCTTAGGTAATCTGGAGTTATTGTTTTGTACAGAATTTAGCCTGTTTAATTGTTAGATATTTGGGGAATTTGGGATGTCCTCCTCCCATATCATTATTTGTTTGTTTTAGCTTTATTGCCCACCAGTGGGTGTTGGGCAATGGGTGGGGTTTTAATCAGTGAACCTATACCTTACACATGTTAATGTTAGTTCATATTAGAGTATAGCAGGCTGATTAAGCCTGGCTGATTGATCCAGGGTGTAGGACTCGAAGGGAGGAGGCTCAAAGGGAGCAAATATATAATTTTAATATCAAAGCCTGGACTTAAACTGGACGAAAAACTGAAAGATAACATCAAACAACACAAACAACAACAGATGAACTACTTATCAATATCAACTGTATATGCAAATTTATCACCCTCCAACTTTCAATCTGTGAACACTATGCAACCCATTTGCAGAAAAGAACACATGTACAGTAAGATAAAGTTCCCATCCATAATCAGGATCACAAAGATCTTCTTTGGGACAATTGTGAGTTAATCTTCTCATCTACAAACACTTAAAAAATCTAACAGAATAGCCATTGCTTCTTAACCCTCTCACAATCCTTTCATTTCTTACAGCCCAAACACATTTCTGCACCCACTTTATCTACGCTTTTGACTCATTACATACTAAATCTACACCCATTGAGCCTACACTGCTTTTCTCACCTGCATTTCTGCAATTCTTCTACTCTGATTCCCTTACAGTCTCCTTTCCTACTTCCACTTTCCCTCAACCTATTTACCTACTTAACACTATGTCAAGGCTTTCTTATACTCCCCACATCACTCAGTGTCTACCTAATAATGTATCTTTATCCTTCCCCCCTAGTCTCCTACACCTCCTCCTCTGTCTCCCCTCCATCCCTCTGTTTCCTTCCCCCTCCTTTCCTATTACCCCACTTTCATTTACCTCTGCCCCATGGTTCTGCTACCCCACAACTCAGCCCTGCTCCCTCTCTCCCTTCCCTGTCACCTCCCCATACCCCCATCCACATCACACTGACCTCCCTCCCTGCCCACCTCCTGCAGTTTCCCCTCCTAGCTCAGGCACCCGTACCATCACTACTCTCTCATCATCCCTGCCCTCAAAGTTTTTTTGTTTTGTTTTTTATAATCAGGTTTTTATTAAAGATTTTAGTAAGTAGAACAAAGAAAGGTACATAGGTCACCAATACATACAGATATACAAGGAAGAGTGGTCAGAGACCATAAACTGCTAGTTACAGATGTATAAAATTATCAATATGAACTCCGGTCACCAAGAAATCTGAAGAATATCACAGGCAAATTCTGCTAGAGGTCTCTTCCCAGGCTATAAATAGACAATATTGTACTACTGCATCATATGGTAACAACCCTTATACAAAATAACAACAGTAAATAAAAAGAAAGACAAGATTAGAATAGAATAACCAGGATAAGTTGGGGTTGAAGCTGAAAAAAGGCGGGAGAGAAAGAAGAGAGGGGGGAGAGGAGAGAAAGGAGGTACTACTTATCAGAGGAAGCAATGGAGAGAGAGAGAGGAAAAAAAAAAAAAAAGAGTATCAATTACCATCCAAGGTAGTGGCAAGGAAGGCTTGGGAGGATTTATATTCTCGCCAGGGGGACCAGGTAGATTCTAATTCAGTGGCCTTTCCAGTTGATGAGAGAAACAAATCCTCCATTCGCATAAAATAGTCTATTTTCGTGAACCAGGTGCGACGCGTTGGAGGAAGTTGGGATTTCCAAAGGGTCGGGATTACAGACGGGCCGCATTACTGAGATGTCTCAGTAGGGATTTTTTGTGTTGGGATAATGATATAGTAGAGTGATTAATAAACCAGAAGGCAGGATCAGTTGGAATTTGGGTCTTGAGGATGACTCGTGAGACCTGCATAACGTCCTGCCAAAAAGGTTGGAGGAGGGGGCATGTCCACCAAATGTGTAAAAGTGTACCCGACGAAGATGAGCAGCGCCAGCAGTGAGCCGGTATGGAGGGATACATTGCATGGAGGAGGGAGGGGTGTCTATACCACCTTGTGACAATTTTATATTGAGTTTCCCTGATCTGGACACATACAGAGCTCGAGTGGGTTTTTA
The DNA here is from genome assembly GCF_028390025.1 of Pseudophryne corroboree. Lineage (NCBI taxonomy): Eukaryota > Metazoa > Chordata > Amphibia > Anura > Myobatrachidae > Pseudophryne > Pseudophryne corroboree. The sequence goes on from NC_086453.1 coordinate 119,401,279, forward strand.
GAAAAATTATTTTCCAATCATCTGATGATAAGGAGACACCCAGGTCCCTCTCCCATGCCGCAGCAAAGGGGGGCGTAATCATAGGCTGAGAATGATGGACAATTTTGTACAGAGTTGAAATAGTATGGGTTGGGTCTAGGGGGGCAACACAGAGCTTCTCAAATAGGGTCATTTCTCTAGTAGCATTCAGTAGTCTAGTTCCCGTCCCCAAGAAGTGTCTAATTTGAAGAAACTTCCAAAAGTCTTTTGGGGGAATATTCCACTTTGCTTGGATGTCTGAGAATTGTTTAACTCCAGTGGGAGTTACCATTTGGCCGACTCTAAATAGTCCCATAACGGCCCAATGTGAGAAGTAATACACGATAGTGAAGCCATCAGGCCCAGGGCTTTTTCCAGATGGTGTAGAGGATATGGCCTGGTCTATTTCTTGGTAAGTGAAGGGGGCTTCCAAAGAGGTGCGGCACGAGGGTGGAAGGATGGGATAAGCTATGTGTTTCAAATAGCCCTTAATTTTAGGGAGTAAGAGTTGAGGGTTAGCACTGGAGGGACCCTTCTCTAGGTTATAAAGCATGGTATAGAATTGAGTGAAACAAGCTCCTATTTCCGATGATTTAAATTTAGGGACGCCTTTAGTGTCTTTCATAGAATTAATAAATGAAGCAGAGTGTTGTGCACGTATGGCCTGTGCCAATAGGCGACCAGGCTTATTGCCCCACTGGTAGTATTTCCGCTTACACTTACGGATAGAGTATATTATATCATCAGACAAGAGTCTGTTTAACTGTAAACGAGCTTCTGACAATTCAACGAGAGTCACGTCTGATAAGGATACCTTATGAGAAGTCTCGAGGGAGTGAATCTTAAGAAGTAAGTCTGAGATTAGGGACTGTTTTAGTTTCTTTTTGCGGGAGCCTAGTTGTATTAGCTTGCCTCGAAGGACACACTTATGCGCCTCCCAAATAGTTAGGTGAGACACATCATCTGTAACATTTGTGGTTATGTAGTCACTCAACGCCTTATCCAAGGCATCCTTACAAAACGGGTCGTACAACAGAGATTCATTGAGTCTCCAGGTCCATTGTTTATGGAGGCCATGAGGGAGGTCCAGGACCATTGTCACAGGGGCATGATCTGACCAGGTTATAGAGCCTATGTTAGCATCTGTAAGAAGCGGGAGGTGCCTATGGCTAAGGAACAAATAATCGATATGCGAATAAACACTGTGTGGGTGAGAGTAAAAGGAATAGTCGCGTCCCGTGGGATTAAGGATCCTCCAGGAGTCTGCCAGTTGTTGTGCGTGGAACAACCGTTTAACCTGATGATATTTAGACGCAACAAACCTGGAGGTTTGAGATGATGTGTCGACACTGGGGTCCATCGTCCAATTGAAGTCACCGCCTAGGACGGTGACCCCCTTGGACAGGGAGTCTACTCTGGTTAAACAGGAGTTGAAAAAAGAGAGTTGGGCCTGATTCGGGGCGTATAGCACTGCAAAGGTGATTGATTGCTCCAAAATGTTACAATTCAAGAGGAGAAGTCTACCCAGAACCACCCTATGTGTGGAAATGTCCGAGACACGTAATTCTCTGGAAAAGATAATTGCCACTCCCTTGGATTTACTACCCGGGGTGTTGCTGTAGTGTGCTAAGGGGTAGAAACGATTGGTAAGAGAGGGGTTTCGTATCCCAATCTTAAAATGGGTCTCCTGAACCATCGCTACATCTACCTTTTCAGATCTCAGTTGGCGGAGGAGGCTAGATCTCTTCTCCGGTGTGGTGAGACCACGTGCATTAAGGGAGAGTATCTTAATTTTCCCGGGGGTAGTCATGGTGGAATGAAGCAGATCAAACCTCTACAGATCTATAAGTGGTGGGGAGAAGAGAGAGAAAAAGAAAGAGAAAGGCAGGAAAAAGAGACATAGAGAAGAAAATCACACAAACAATATAATAACAACAGCAACATTCCCGCAGGAGGGAGACTGAACCATGCGGGTTTCAGCCACCCTACCAGCACGTAGCCAAAGGCGGGCATAAAGGGGGGAGAGGGAGTGAACCGCTACAGGAGCCATGTAGAAAAAACATATGAGAACCGACATGGAAAACCCACATTAAGATTAATAGTTGATGAGTGGCCGGGGTCGCAGATAAAAACACAACCCCCACCACCATCAAAACTCACAAGAAAAAAAAAAAAAATAAGATTTTACTCACCGGTAAATCTATTTCTCGTAGTCCGTAGTGGATGCTGGGAACTCCGAAAGGACCATGGGGAATAGCGTCTCCGCAGGAGACTGGGCACAACTAAAGAAAGCTTTTAGGTCACCTGGTGTGCACTGGCTCCTCCCACTATGACCCTCCTCCAAGCCTCAGTTAGGACACTGTGCCCGGACGAGCTGACATAATAAGGAAGGATTTTGAATCCCGGGTAAGACTCCTACCAGCCACACCAATCACACCGTATAACTCGTGATACTCTACCCAGTTTAACAGTATGAAAACAACTGAGCCTCTCAACAGATGGCTCAACAATAACCCTTTAGTTAACAATAACTATGTACAAGTATTGCAGACAATCCGCACTTGGGATGGGCGCCCAGCATCCACTACGGACTACGAGAAATAGATTTACCGGTGAGTAAAATCTTATTTTCTCTGACGTCCTAGTGGATGCTGGGAACTCCGAAAGGACCATGGGGATTATACCAAAGCTCCCAAACGGGCGGGAGAGTGCGGATGACTCTGCAGCACCGAATGAGAGAACTCAAGGTCCTCCTCAGCCAGGGTATCAAATTTGTAGAATTTTGCAAACGTGTTTGCCCCTGACCAAGTAGCAGCTCGGCAAAGTTGTAAAGCCGAGACCCCTCGGGCAGCCGCCCAAGATGAGCCCACCTTCCTTGTGGAATGGGCTTTTACTGATTTAGGATGCGGCAGTCCAGCCGCAGAATGCGCCAGCTGAATTGTGCTACAAATCCAGCGAGCAATAGTCTGCTTAGAAGCAGGAGCACCCAGTTTGTTGGGTGCATACAGGATAAATAGCGAGTCAGTTTTCCTGACTCTAGCCGTCCTGGAAACATACATTTTCAAGGCCCTGACTACGTCCAGTAACTTGGAATCCTCCAAGTCCCTAGTAGCCGCAGGCACCACAATAGGTTGGTTCAAGTGAAAAGCTGATACCACCTTAGGGAGAAACTGGGGACGAGTCCTCAATTCCGCCTATCCATATGGAAAATCAGATAAGGGCTTTTAAATGACAAAGCTGCCAATTCTGACACACGCCTGGCTGAAGCCAAGGCCAATAACATGACCACTTTCCACGTGAGATATTTTAGATCCACGGTTTTAAGTGGCTCAAACCAATGTGATTTTAAGAAACTCAACACCACGTTGAGATCCCAAGGTGCCACTGGAGGCACAAACGGGGGCTGAATATGCAGCACTCCTTTCACAAACGTCTGAACTTCAGGTAGTGAAGCTAGTTCTTTCTGGAAGAAAATCGACAGAGCCGAGATCTGTACCTTAATGGAGCCTAATTTCAGGCCCATAGTCACTCCTGCTTGTAGGAAATGCAGAAATCGACCTAGTTGAAATTCATCTGTTGGGGCCTTTTTGGCCTCACACCAAGCAACATATTTCCGCCATATGCGGTGATAATGCTTTGCAGTTACATCTTTTCTGGCTTTAATCAGCGTAGGAATGACTTCCTCCGGAATGCCCTTTTCCTTCAGGATCCGGCGTTCAACCGCCATGCCGTCAAACGCAGCCGCGGTAAGTCTTGGAACAGACAGGGCCCCTGCTGCAGCAGGTCCTGTCTGAGCGGCAGAGGCCATGGGTCCTCTGAGATCATCTCTTGAAGTTCCGGGTACCACGCTCGTCTTGGCCAATCCGGAACCACGAGTATTGTTCTTACTCCTCGTTTTCTTATTATTCTCAGTACCCTTGGTATGAGAGGCAGAGGAGAGAACACATAAACTGACTGGTACACCCACGGTGTCACTAGAGCGTCCACAGCTATCACCTGAGGGTCCCTTGACCTGGCGCAATATCTCTCTAGTTTTTTGTTTAGGCGGGACGCCATCATGTCCACCTGTGGCCGTTCCCATCGATTTACAATCAGCGTGAAGACTTCTGGATGAAGTCCCCACTCTCCCGGGTGAAGGTCGTGCCTGCTGAGAAAGTCTGCTTCCCAGTTGTCCACTCCCGGAATGAACACTGCTGACAGTGCTAGTACGTGATTTTCCGCCCATCGGAGAATCCTTGTGGCTTCTGCCATTGCCATCCTGCTTCTTGTGCCGCCCTGTTGATTTACATGGGCGACTGCCCGGATGTTGTCTGACTGGATCAGTACCGGCTGGTGTAGAAGCAGGGATTTTGCCTGACTTAGGGCATTGTAAATGGCCCTTAGTTCCAGAATATTTATGTGTAGGGAAGTCTCCTGACTCGACCATAGTCCTTGGAAGTTTCTTCCCTGTGTGACTGCCCCCCAGCCTCGAAGGCTGGCATCCGTGGTCACCAGGACCCAGTCCTGTATGCCAAATCTGCGGCCCTCTAGAAGATGAGCACTCTGCAGCCACCACAGCAGAGACACCCTGGTTCTTGGAGACAGGGTTATTAGGCGATGCATCTGAAGATGCGATCCGGACCATTGGTCCAACAGGTCCCACTGAAAGATTCTGGCATGGAACCTGCCGAAAGGAATTGCTTCGTAAGAAGCCTGAGATACTATTTGCAGGATCCAGGGATCCACCTGTGAGCGAGCCCACTGATCGCTGAAATTTTTGAGGCGGCCCCCCACCGTACCTGGCTCCGCCTGTGGAGCCCCACCGTCATGCGGCGGACTTGGAAGAAGCGGGGGAGGACTTTTGCTCCTGGGAACCTGCTGTTTGTTGCAGCCTTTTTCCCCTACCTCTGCCTCTGGACAGAAAGGACCCGCCTTTTCCACGCCTATTTTTCTGAGTCCGAAAGGACTGTACCTGATAAAACGGCGCCTTTTTAGGCTGTGAGGGAACATGGGGTAAAAATGCTGACTTCCCAGCAGTTGCTGTGGAAACTAGGTCCGAGAGACCATCCCCAAATAACTCCTCACCCTTATAAGGCAAAACTTCCATGTGCCTTTTTGAATCTGCATCCCCTGTCCACTGGCGAGTCCATAAGCCTCTCCTAGCAGAAATGGACAATGCACTTATTTTAGATGCCAGCCGGCAGATCTCCCTCTGTGCATCTCTCATGTATAAGACTGAGTCTTTTATATGCTCTATGGTTAGCAGAATAGTGTCCCTGTCTAGGGTGTCAATATTTTCTGACAGGGAATCTGACCACGCAGCGGCAGCACTGCACATCCATGCTGACGCAATAGCTGGTCTAAGTATAATGCCTGAGTGTGTATATACAGACTTCAGGATCGCCTCCTGCTTTCTATCAGCAGGTTCCTTGAGGGTGGCCGTATCCGGAGACGGTAGTGCCACCTTTTTAGACAAACGTGTGAGCGCTTTATCCACCCTAGGGGGTGTCTCCCAACGTGACCTATCCTCTGGCGGGAAAGGGAACGCCATTAGTAACTTCTTAGAGATTACCAATCTTTTATCAGGGAAAGCCCACGCTTCTTCACACACTTCATTTAATTCTTCTGATGGGGGAAAAACTACGGGTAGTTTTTTCTCCCCAAACATAATACCCTTTTTAGTGGTACCTGGGTTTATATCAGAAATTTGTAACACCTCTTTCATTGCTTCAATCATGCAACGAATGGCCTTAGTGGACATTAGACTAGACTCATCGTCGTCGACACTGGTGTCAGTATCAGTGTCGACATCTGCGTCTGCCATCTGAGGTAGCGGGCGTTTTAGAGCCCCCGATGGCCTTTGAGACGCCTGGACAGGCACGAGCTGAGAAGCCGGCTGTCCCGCATTTGGCATGTCGTCAAATTTTTTGTGTAAGGAGTCGACACGTGCACGCAATTCCTTCCATAAGTCCATCCACTCAGGTGTCTGCCCCGCAGGGGCTGACATCCCTTCTATAGGCATCTGCTCCGCCTCCACATCATTATCCTCATCAAACATGTCGACACAGCCGTACCGACACACCGCACACACACAGGGAATGCTCTAACAGAGGACAGGACCCACAAAAGCCCTTTGGGGAGACAGAGTGAGAGTATGCCAGCACACACCAGAGCGCTATATAATGCAGGGACTAACTGAATTATGTCCCCTATAGCTGCTGTTATATATACTGCGCCTAAATTTAGTGCCCCCCTCTCTTTTTACCCTTTTCTGTAGTGTAGACTGCAGGGGAGAGCCAGGGAGCTTCCTTCCAGCGGAGCTGTGAGGGAGAAATGGCGCCAGTGTGCTGAAGGAGATAGCTCCGCCCCTTTTTCGCGGACTATTCTCCTGCTTTTTTATGGATTCTGGCAGGGGTAATTATCACATATATAGCCTCCGGGGCTATATATTGTGGTATTTTTGCCAGCCAAGGTGTTTTTATTGCTGCTCAGGGCGCCCCTTCCCCTAGCGCCCTGCACCCTCAGTGACCGGAGTGTGAAGTGTGTATGAGGAGCAATGGCGCACAGCTGCAGTGCTGTGCGCTACCTTGGTGAAGACTGATGTCTTCTGCCGCCGATTTTCCGGACCTCTTCTTGCTTCTGGCTCTGTAAGGGGGACGGCGGCGCGGCTCCGGGACCGAACACCAAGGCCAGTTCCATGCGGTCGATCCCTCTGGAGCTAATGGTGTCCAGTAGCCTAAGAAGCCCAAGCTAGCTGCAAGCAGGTAGGTTCGCTTCTTCTCCCCTTAGTCCCTCGCTGCAGTGAGCCTGTTGCCAGCAGGTCTCACTGTAAAATAAAAAACCTAATTATATACTTTCTTTTTAGAAGCTCAGGAGAGCCCCTAGTGTGCATCCAACCTCGGCCGGGCACAAAATCTAACTGAGGCTTGGAGGAGGGTCATAGTGGGAGGAGCCAGTGCACACCAGGTGACCTAAAAGCTTTCTTTAGTTGTGCCCAGTCTCCTGCGGAGCCGCTATTCCCCATGGTCCTTTCGGAGTTCCCAGCATCCACTAGGACGTCAGAGAAAAAGGTAACGGGTTAGGTAGCTAAAACATCCCGTATTAAATAATAACAGAACGGGGGTGTATGAAAGATCTCGCGTCCCAGAGGGGGACGACTGCCATCACGGTGATAACAAAGCGAGCACCTAGAGAGAGATGAGATAATGCTGCGTAATAACAGGGGGGTCCTTCATATAAGTCCCCATTCAAAAGGTGAAGTGGGAGGGAGTCTCCCTCCCACACGGCAATAACAACAGGAGTCTCTAGAAGAAACCAGGAGGAATGGAGCAGTAACAGTGCTTCCCTCACAGAAGACCATTCTTGGAGGGAGAAGCGACCGATGGAGCTCTTTTCTTGGCACTGCGAACCTCATGCCAAGGCTGGGAGTTGGGGGCTCGCTTGGGGAGAGGGATCTCGGGGAGAAAGAACTCCCAGTCCGGTATGTCCAGGGGGGGTAGACCTAAGGAGGAGCAGAACAATGAGTGGTCTGCGTGGGAGGACAGGGTGAACCACTTTCCCGAAGAGCATGCTTGAAGGTTAAAAGGGAAACCCCAGCGATAACGTAATTGATGTTTCCGCAATTCGTCCGTTAGGGGTTTCAAGAATTTCCGTTGCTGGAGGGTATGCCAGGAGAGATCTTGATAGAGGGATATGTCGAAGCCATTGAAGTCGATTCCAGTCAGTTGACGGGTTTTGGCCATAATCTCCTCTTTCTGAGAAAAATAATGGATCCGGCAAATTACATCACGGGGTCTGTCGGTAGGGAGGCCCCTTGGCTTGAGGGCTCTATGCGCTCTATCAAAAGTAATAACGTTATCCGAATTCTTCTTTAAGAGTTCGTTAAATATTTTGGTCAGGGCGTCCACGAGTCCAGATTGGGGAACATCTTCCGGGAGACCGCGGACACGGATGTTATTCCACCTGCCCCTGTTGTCGATATCTGTCATTCTCGACTGTAAGGCATGGATTTCTTTAGACTGAGCAAGGATGGCATCTCTCAAAGACGACATACAGGAAACATTAGCCTCTTGGTCCTCCTCCAGGGTTACCACACGATCTGACAGGTGTGATATTTCACCTTTAATGGAGGCAAGTTCGTTCCTAATAGTGTCCTGAAGGTCTTGCTTAGTGGGGAGGGACCTCATGAAGGTCAGAATTTCCCGCAGGTCGCTGCCACTCGCCGTCGCAGGATCAGCCATATCATCTGCTGGATTTGAGATAGAGGAGGCAGAAGGGGATGTTGAGGGATGAGGAGAGGAACGGTTCTCCATCTGCGGAGATGTAGTTGGGTGAAAGAAAGGTCTCAGGTCTGCCTGGGGTCTCGTAACTTTTTGAGATTGGTTGTTGTTCCGTCTAGAGGATTTTGTGGTTCGCCCCATAATCCGGAAAGATCAGCGAGGGGGGATGTTTGCAATAAGCTCAGAGTATGTCAGGTTCAACAGGATACATACAGCAGCATAGCTCCTAGGGAGCGGTCACTCCCCGTGGCCTGGTCTCAAGGGGTCATCAGGTAATCTCGAGTAAGATATCAGAAGGCCTGCGGCTAGATATCAGAAGGCCTGCGAACAGTGTGGGAGGCAGGTTTTGTGGGGAGTTCTCAAGAGGACACGTCTCAGACGTTAGTGGCAGAGGAGAGACGTCCCGTTGGCGAAAGCGGTAAGCAGAATCCTCGTCAGGCGATCCGGGGAGAGTCACAGCACGCCCCAGAACGCCATCCGAAAATTGAGGCCCCGGCTCGTGGGTGGTGAGCAGGCTGCAACCCGCAGGAGCCAGAAAACCGGCTCTCTGATTCCGCAGCACTGGCCCACCGCTGTCGCAGCCGGTCTACACTGCAGGGTCGTGGAGGACGTTGGCAGTAAGGCGCGTGGGGAGTGAGTATCAGCCAGAGTTATATAATGGTGGTATAAATGCCTCACAGTAACCCCAAAAGCCAGGGACAAAGAAAGAAAATAAAAAAAATAAAAATGTATAATGAAAAACAGGGCTACACCATGTCCTTGCTGTGAGACATGTACTATGGGCGTACTGCCCTTATTCTAGATGGCGCCCCCAGCCTCCAATATAGGGCTTCAGTGCTAATACAGGGTACCAGGGAACTAGGTACCTGGAGCCCTCAAGGCAGAAGCTGATGCGTTGGTGGAAGTGGTAGGGCCCTCCACGGCCGCGGAGACAGTGTGCGGCAGGAGGGAGGTCGGGTGAGCAGCGTCACCAATCCACTACAGGCCGCCGGCCCGGCCGCGCCGCACAGCCGCTCCCCGCACTGGGTGCCGCAGCCGAGGGGGGACTCCCCAGCCAATGCAGGTAAACGGGCGGCAGACTTCGGGAGTGCAGGGGAGAAGAGGGGGCTCCGTCGCTGACCACGAGCGCCCCACTTCCGGTCCTGGACCGTGAGGCAATCGAGGCCCCTGCTACAGTCAGGGAAGAGGGCCGCAACCCGCATGGGTGCAGAAAGCACCCGCCGGCTCCGCAGACCACTCCACCGGACACCGGGGCAGGACAGGAGCTCAATGCAGGTCTCCGTGTGCAGCTAGCTGCAGGATTCGGGCTAATTCAATATATTCCAGGCAGGAGCTCTAACGCTGCCCCACTACCTGGATCTGCTGCCAGGCCACGCCCCCCCCCCTGCCCTCAAAGTTAATCTCACCTCATCGCTACAGCAACCCTGATAATCTCATTCACATCTCTCCCACAAACTCATACCCCCTATCCTGTGCCCTCTGGAATGCCAGATCTGTTTGTAACTAACTGGTCCCCACTCATGACCTTTTCATTTCCAACTCCCTACACCTACTAGCCATTACTGAAACTTGGATTACGCCCTCTGACACTACTTCTCCTGCTGCTCTCTCTGCTGGGGGCCTCACATTCACACACAACCCCCGACCTGGGGGTTGCCATGGGGGTGGTGTTGGGGTCCTTTTACCTTCTACCAACTCATACCACCAGAACCATCCCTTACATTCTCTACATTTGTCCCTATTGACATCCCCACACAATCCCCTGCCTCTAAACTTCTTAACCTCACCTCTTCACTTGGTCTCTCCCAGTGGACTTCCTCACCCTCCCATGTTAATGGGAGCTCACTGGATCTGGTCTTCACTCACCGCTGTGATATTTCTGATTTTTCCAACTCCCCATTTCCCCTCTCTGACCACCACCTGCTCTCCTTTAACCTATCTCTCTCAACTTCCCCATCTCTACCTCCTAAGGCTACCATCACTAAGCGTAACATTGAAGCTATTGACACCACATTCCTTTCCTCCCTGTTTGATCACTTCTCTCTCCTATTCTCTCTCTCTCATGCCCTGAAAAAGCCACTTCCACATACAATGCATCCCTTACTTCTGCTCTTGACTCTGTTGCTCCACCAACCACTATTCACCCTCGCAAATTAACACCTCAACCCTGGCACACCAAATATCTTCAAAAATGCTCACGTACTGCTGAGCGACACTGGAGGAAATCACGCTCTAAGGCAGACTTCCTCCATTTCAAACTTATGCTCTCATCCTTCAGTGCTGCCCTTTCTTTTGCTAAACAGTCATACTTCAAGAACCTCATCTCCTCCCAATCTTCCAACCCCCGGCACCTCTTTGCCACTCTCAACTCACTCCTCTGCCCACCTACACCTCGTCTCCCTTCCTCACTCTCTGCTCTTGACTTTGCCACTTACTTCACAGCCAAAATTGACTCCATACGTCAGGACATCACATCACACCAGACCATCAGTAACCAGCTTTCTCCCATCCCTTACCAACCCTCCCCATCCCTCGCACCTACTCTGACCTCTTTCTCCCATGCATCTGGAGAGGAAGTCATGGCCCTCATTCGTTCATGTCCCCTCAATACCTCCCCACTTGACCCTATCCCCTCCCGCCTCCTCCGCTACCTCTCTCCTTCTGCTTGTTCCCATCTTTCCCACCTTCTCAATCTATCCCTCTCATCAGGCACTGTCCCCTCTGCCTTCAAGCATGCACTCATCTCTCCTATTCTTTAAAAACCTACTGTCAGGAATCGACTCACCACGGTGACATCTGTCCGCCGCTGCGGACTCCGTCCTGGGTCCCTGCGTTCATCTGTCATCCGCGTCTCTGCCATCAGACGCCATCCTGGGCCTGGGAGCGCTCCTGTGATAGCGGGCGTGTAGCACGCCGCGTTCCCGCTAGGCCGCGGCATGGGCGCCGCCATGACAGCCTCCAGCAGTCAGCATACGGCGGCCAATCCGGTGCTTGGCCGCACCCACTTTTCCTCACTCCACCAATGACTGTGTAACAAGGGGTATATATGAAGCTGCAGGATCAGTCTGCAGGCATCCTGAACTTTGTGTCACTCCTGCGACTCATGTGTAAGGATCTGGTTCCTGTTTCCTCCGTGTACCTGGATACCTACCTGCTGTTCCGTGTTCCTGGCTATCTACCTGAGACTCTGTACTCCTGGTTACTTCTCACAGTTCTGTGGAACTACAAGCCCCAGCAATACCTGCTTCCATCTACAGGCTTCACACTCACCACCATCTCTGTGTGCTTCAGCCTAGCAGTAGAGACTGACTCCAGGTGTGTTCCATCTCTCCACCTGTGATACAGCTTGCTTGCTGCCAGTGCCTCATCACCTGCACTGTGGACATAGTCAGACTCCTGCCTCTGCTACCAGGTTAGCCATACAACACCATCTCTGCTGGTTCCATGTTTTAATCTGCTCTGGTTCCCATACCAGAATATTCTCTGCCAAGTTATCACTCATCTGTTATCATCACTACCGGTTATCATTTCATCAGTCACCATTCATTCTGTTACCATAGACTTTCAGCTGCCACACTGTACAATTGACATTTGCATTTCCTACTGTTATTTTCTGCTGCCGTTTTGTGAACCATCTGTCTAATAAATATCATTGCGCTCATGCGCAGAAACATAATCCAGCCTCCTCGTTTTCTCCCATCCACCTCCACTGACCCACTAGCGCCCCCTCCGGGGACACAGACAAAACCAAGTCTGACACCTACCCTTGATCCAAACACTCTCTCCAACTACCGACCCATCTCTCTCCTCCCTTTTGCCTCCAAAACTCCTTGAGCGTATTGTCTACAACCGCCTTACTTCCTTTCTTTCCTCACACTCACTGCTTGACCCATTCCAGTCTGGCTTCCGTCCTCTCCGCTCCACTGAAACTGCCCTTACAAAAGTATGCAATTACCTCCATGCTGCTAAATCTAAGGGACACTACTCTATACTTTTTCTACTTGATCTCTCTGCTGCTTTTGACACTGTGGACCATCCTCTCCTACTGCAAATTATTTGCTCCATTGGTCTGCGTGACACTGCCCTCTCTTGGCTGTCCTCCTACCTTTCTGACCGTTCTTTCTCTGTCTCCTCTCATGACTCCACCTCCCCCTCACTTCCACTAACTGTAGGGGTACTCCAAGGTTCTGTCCTTGGTCCTCTTCTCTTCTCTCTCTATACGTCCTCACTAGGTAAGCTCATTAGTTCTTTTGGGTTCCAATATCGTTTTGTGAACCATCTGTCTAATAAATATCATTGCGCTCATGCGCAGAAACATAATCCAGCCTCCTCGTTTTCTCCCATCCACCTCCACTGACCCACTAGCGCCCCCTCCGGGGACACAGACAAAACCAAGTCTGACAGTAAGTTCAGGATCGATGGACTCGGATGGTGGACGGAGTGTGGGGTCAGAGGCCTTGCAAAATCTGGTCTCCCGTTTGGATGGTTAAGAGGCTGCGCAGCAGCAGATGTTCCAGTTCCTGCAAGGGATGTCCTCCCGGATAGATACACTACAGCAATCCCTGCCTAGTGTACACACTCCTACAGTTCCTGTTACTCCAGCACCTGCCAGTACTGTGAGTCCTTCTATGCCGGCTGCATCAGCTCCAGTGTCACGTCTGCACCTGCCCGTGCCAAGCAAGTATGATGGCAGCCCAAAGTTATGTCGTGGGTTTCTCAACCAATGTGAAATCCAGTTTGAATTGTTGTCACATAATTTCCCCACGTCAAGATCCAAGGTTGCCTACATCATCTCTCTACTTTCTGGATCTGCTTTGAGTTGGGTGTCTCCTCTGTGGGAACGTGCCGACCCTCTGATTAACAACTATGCAGAATTCGTGTCAACCTTCAGACGGATCTTTGACGAGCCTGGTCGTGCAACATCAGCTTCTGCCGACCTAATCCAACTTCGTCAAGGTACCCGTAGTATGGGACAATATGTCATCCAGTTCCAGACGTTGGCCGCAGAGATTCAGTGGAACAATCAAGCCCTGGTAGCAGCTTTCTGGCATGGACTCTCTGATCGGATCAAGGACGAACTGGCAACCCGCGATCTTCCTGTACAATTGTCCGATTTAATTTCCTTGTGCATCAAGTTGGACTCTCGCATCCGCGAACGCAACAATGAACGTGCTCGGAGTGAGCCACGCAGATCAAGGATGATACCTTCCATACAGTTCCAGTCTCCACCTTCTGATGAGCCTATGCAAATAAATAGGTCCCGCCTAACTCCTGAGGAGCGGTCAAGAAGACTTTGTGAGAGACTATGTCTTTATTGTGCGGCTGCAGGTCACCAGATTAATTCCTGCGCAGTGCGTTCGGGAAACGCCAGATCCTGACTTGTAAAGGAGGAGTCAAGTTGGGATCTTCTAGACAAGCTCCTTCTAATCAAGACCTTATCCTTCCTGTGACTTTAGAGACTTCAGTTGGGCTTCAGTCTGCATCAGCATTAGTGGACTGTGGAGCCGCAGGAAATTTCATCACCCAAGCTGCGGTAAATAAATTTTGCTTGCCTGTATGTGAACTTTCTTACCCAGTCTACATTACCGCCGTGGATGGTAGCCGAATCTCCAAGGGGAATATTTCTCACCAAACTGCACTAGTGGTTTTGGGAGTTGGGTTCCTACACTCAGAATTAATAAAGTTCTTAGTCATTCCTCAAGCCACCCAGGAGATCGTTTTGGGCATGCCCTGGCTCCAGCTACACAATCCACAGTTTGACTGGTCAACGTTACAACTTACTTCATGGGGTTCACATTGCCATCAGTCCTGTTTAGCCCAAGTTTGTCCAATCAAGTCTACTGAAGTAAAAACCCAGTCAAGTCTTCCTGCGGCTTATCAAGATTTCTCTGATGTCTTCAGTGAAAAAGCCGCGGATGTCCTGCCGCCCCATAGAGAATGGGATTGTCCCATCGATCTCCTTCCTGGCAAGAAGCCACCTAGGGGGCGTACCTACCCGTTATCTGTTCCCGAAACTGAAGCGATGAGCGACTACATCAGGGAGAATTTACAGAAGGGATTCATTCGTCCTTCATCATCACCCGCTGGTGCAGGCTTCTTCTTTGTTAAAAAGAAGGATGGAGGACTGCGTCCATGCATTGACTACCGGGGTCTCAATGACATTACCATTAAAAATAGTTATCCATTACCACTCATTACCGAATTATTTGACAGAGTTAAAGGAGCCCGCATCTTCACCAAGCTAGATCTCCGCGGTGCCTACAACCTCATCAGAATCCGGAGTGGTGACGAATGGAAGACAGCTTTTAACACTCGAGATGGTCATTACGAGTACCTGGTAATGCCATTCGGGTTGAGTAATGCCCCAGCAGTGTTCCAACACTTTGTGAACGAAATCTTCCGTGACGTTCTGTATAAATACCTTGTTGTTTATCTGGATGATATCCTCATCTTCTCCCAAGATCTTCCCTCTCATCGTCTACAAGTCCGCGAAGTCCTCCGACGTCTTCGTGAGAACCGGCTCTACGGTAAACTATCCAAGTGTACCTTTGAAGTTTCCTCTATACCCTTCCTGGGATATATAATTTCCGGATCGGATCTCCAGATGGACCCGACAAAGTTGGAAGCCATTGCCAATTGGTCCATTCCAAATTCTCTCAAGTCTATTCAGCGGTTCCTGGGATTTGCCAACTACTATAGGAAATTTATTCGGGGATTCTCCACTCTCATCGCTCCTATTACCAACTTAACTCGGAAAGGGGCAGACCATTCCAACTGGTCAGAAGAGGCTTTAGCGGCCTTCCAGAAAATCAAGCTGGCCTTTATGTCTGCTCCAGTTCTGTCCCAGCCAGATGTAAACAGACGGTTCGAGTTGGAGGTGGATGCCTCTACAGTTGGAGTTGGAGGTGTTCTCTCCCAGAAGGGAACTGATGGGAAAATCCACCCCTGTGGATTTTATTCTCGTAAATTCCTCCCTGCAGAAGCTAACTATTCCGTTGGAGATCAAGAACTACTGGCGATTAAGCTGGCCCTCGAGGAATGGAGGTATCTCCTGGAAGGGGCCAAACATCCGTTCAACATCTACACGGATCATAAAAATTTGCTATATTTAAAGGCAGCCCAGTGCCTTAATCCTCGCCAGTCCAGGTGGGCTATGTTTTTCTCACGTTTTAACTTTAAGCTTCATTTCCGCCCAGGTTCGCAGAATGTTAAAGCTGACGCCTTATCCCGATCTATGGAATCCGAAGAGGAAACGCCTGACTCAGTTCCACATTCCATCCTGAGTCCAGTGGTATTTGCTGCATCTCAAGTCTCCCCAGCTCCTCCTCCTGGTAAGACTTTTGTTTCCCCAGAACTCCGTCCCAAGTTGCTGTCTTGGGCCCATCAATCCAAGTTCACTGGTCATCCCGGTGTTCTGAAAACCTTCAAGTTCCTCTCTGAGACATACTGGTGGCCAAAGATGAAAGCTGACATCAAGGATTTCGTGGCATCCTGTCCTAAGTGTGTGCAGCACAAGACTCCTCGTCAGTCTCCAGCAGGTCAGTTACAACCATTGTCTGTTCCTAGTCGCCCTTGGTCACACCTGTCCATGGACTTTATCTCCGACCTTCCTCCTTCTCAAGGATACAATACCATCTGGGTTGTAGTGGACAGATTTACCAAGATGGCCCATTTTGTTCCTCTCCAGGGTCTCCCTTCTGCCCCAAAGCTCGCCCAAATCTTCCTACGGGAGATTTTCCGCTTACATGGTCTACCCTCAGAAATAATATCCGACCGAGGTGTACAGTTTGTAGCGAGGTTTTGGAGGGCTCTCTGTTCTGCCATGCAGGTTAAACTGAAGTTCTCGTCATCTTACCACCCTCAGACGAATGGGCAGACAGAGAGGGTAAATCAAGAACTAGAGACATTTTTAAGGTTGTATGTTTCATCTTCTCAGGATGACTGGTTTGATCTGCTCCCATGGGCCGAGTTTGCCCACAACTTCCGCTACCACACTGCTACTGAGACAACTCCATTCTTTGCAGTGTATGGGCAACATCCTCGTGTTCCAGATTTCCAAGAACTCCCTCACATGGATGTTCCTGCTGCCACTACTGCCCTGAGTCAGTTTTCTTCAATCTGGAGGAAGATTCACACTTCTCTCAAAAAGGCCTCCAGCCGGTATAAATACTTTGCTGATCGCAAAAGACGTGCAGTTCCTAGCCTGAAACCTGGGGACAAGGTTTGGCTGTCTACCCGGAATCTCCGTCTTAGGGTCCCGTCCATGATATTTGCACCACGTTTCATTGGTCCCTTTCCTGTCGAAAGAGTCATCAACCCTGTGGCCTACAAGCTGAAGTTACCACCTTCTCTGCGAATACCTAATGCTTTTCATGTTTCTCTCCTCAGACCTTTAGTCCTGAATCGTTTCCAAAGAGCTCTTCCAGTTGGTCCCAAAGTTCGAACTCAGCGGGGCATAGAGTTCGAGATTGGCAAGATTCTGGATTCCCGTTGCCGGTATGGACGTCTTCAATACCTTGTCGATTGGTCCGGTTATGGCCCAGAGGAGAGAAGTTGGGTAAATTCGTTGGATGTCCATGCTCCAAGGTTGGTCCGTGTCTTCCATAACACTCATCCTTCCAAGCCACGTGGGTGTTCGGTGCCCACCCTTAAAGGGGGGGGTACTGTCAGGAATCGACTCACCACGGTGACATCTGTCCGCCGCTGCGGACTCCGTCCTGGGTCCCTGCGTTCATCTGTCATCCGCGTCTCTGCCATCAGACGCCATCCTGGGCCTGGGAGCGCTCCTGTGATAGCGGGCGTGTAGCACGCCGCGTTCCCGCTAGGCCGCGGCATGGGCGCCGCCATGACAGCCTCCAGCAGTCAGCATACGGCGGCCAATCCGGTGCTTGGCCGCACCCACTTTTCCTCACTCCACCAATGACTGTGTAACAAGGGGTATATATGAAGCTGCAGGATCAGTCTGCAGGCATCCTGAACTTTGTGTCACTCCTGCGACTCATGTGTAAGGATCTGGTTCCTGTTTCCTCCGTGTACCTGGATACCTACCTGCTGTTCCGTGTTCCTGGCTATCTACCTGAGACTCTGTACTCCTGGTTACTTCTCACAGTTCCGTGGAACTACAAGCCCCAGCAATACCTGCTTCCATCTACAGGCTTCACACTCACCACCATCTCTGTGTGCTTCAGCCTAGCAGTAGAGACTGACTCCAGGTGTGTTCCATCTCTCCACCTGTGATACAGCTTGCTTGCTGCCAGTGCCTCATCACCTGCACTGTGGACATAGTCAGACTCCTGCCTCTGCTACCAGGTTAGCCATACAACACCATCTCTGCTGGTTCCATGTTTTAATCTGCTCTGGTTCCCATACCAGAATATTCTCTGCCAAGTTATCACTCATCTGTTATCATCACTACCGGTTATCATTTCATCAGTCACCATTCATTCTGTTACCATAGACTTTCAGCTGCCACGCTGTACAATTGACATTTGCATTTCCTACTGTTATTTTCTGCTGCCGTTTTGTGAACCATCTGTCTAATAAATATCATTGCGCTCATGCGCAGAAACATAATCCAGCCTCCTCGTTTTCTCCCATCCACCTCCACTGACCCACTAGCGCCCCCTCCGGGGACACAGACAAAACCAAGTCTGACACCTACCCTTGATCCAAACACTCTCTCCAACTACCGACCCATCTCTCTCCTCCCTTTTGCCTCCAAAACTCCTTGAGCGTATTGTCTACAACCGCCTTACTTCCTTTCTTTCCTCACACTCACTGCTTGACCCATTCCAGTCTGGCTTCCGTCCTCTCCGCTCCACTGAAACTGCCCTTACAAAAGTATGCAATTACCTCCATGCTGCTAAATCTAAGGGACACTACTCTATACTTTTTCTACTTGATCTCTCTGCTGCTTTTGACACTGTGGACCATCCTCTCCTACTGCAAATTATTTGCTCCATTGGTCTGCGTGACACTGCCCTCTCTTGGCTGTCCTCCTACCTTTCTGACCGTTCTTTCTCTGTCTCCTCTCATGACTCCACCTCCCCCTCACTTCCACTAACTGTAGGGGTACTCCAAGGTTCTGTCCTTGGTCCTCTTCTCTTCTCTCTCTATACGTCCTCACTAGGTAAGCTCATTAGTTCTTTTGGTTTCCAATATCATCTCTATGCTGATGACACCCAAATCTATCTTTCCTCTCCAGACCTCTCCCCTGCTCTCCTCACTCGTATCTCCAACTGTCTCTCTGCTACCTCTTCCTGGATGTCCCAGTGCTTTCTTAAACTTAACATGTCTAAGACCGAGCTGATCATCTTCCCTCCCGCATAACCTCACCTCCTACAATCTCATTATCTATTGATGGCACTACTATCTCCTCTAGCCCCCATTGGAGTAATCCTTGACTCCTCCCTCTCCTTCAAACCATACATTCAGCACCTCTCACAAACCTGCCATTTTCATCTAAAAAAATATTTCCAGGATCAGACCCTTTCTGACCCACGATGCTACTAAGACTCTTATCCACTCACTGGTCATCTCCAGACTGGACTACTGTAATCTGCTCCTGATTGGCATTCCTGACAGATACCTCTCTCCACACCAATCTATCCTCAATGCTGCTGTCCGGCTCATCTTCCTCACCAAACGCACTACGTCCACCTCTCCTCTCTTACTAGACCTTCACTGGCTCCCCTTCCCTTTCAGAATCCATTTCAAGCTTCTCACACTCGCTTACAAAGCCCTCACCCACTCCTCTCCCATCTACATCTCTGACCTTATCTCCCTTTACACTCCCACCCGTCCTCTTCGCTCTGCTAATGCACGCCGACTCTCCTGCCTACGGATTACTTCCTCCCACTCCTACCGCCAAGATTTTTCATGTGCTGCACCACTTCTCTGGAATTCCCTACCTCTCCCCCTCAGACTCTTCACCCCTCTACAAAACTTCAAACGGGTTCTCAAGACCCACTTCTTCACCAAACCCAGCCAAATCTCATCCTAACCCTCTGTTCTACGCTCTCTATGTACCCCATCTGTGTCACCCCTGTCTGTCTACCCCTCCCCTTTAGAATGTAAGCTCTCACGAGCAGGGCCCTCTTCCCTCATGTGCTTATCCTTTCTTACTTTAATAATCTTCAACTGCACCAAATCCATCAGTCTTCTGCCACTTGATACTTATTCCAGTGCCATCTGCTGATGTAACTATGTTTAGTTACCCTGTACTTGTCCTATATTGTCATCAACTGTAAGTTGCTGTTTTCCTGTTTGATTATTTGTTTATGTACTCTGTAATTGGGCGCTGCGGAACCCTTGTGGCGCCATATAAATAAAGGATAATAATAAAATACTGTAACATTTATAAATAGCTGAGTATTAAAGGCAATTTTTGTACTGCACTCCCACTAATTGAAATAGACAAAGAGGACCAATTTAAGATGTTATACAGTAAGGAGCCACACTTAACTGTGCTCATGGGTACAAACACACACTCAGTCATATTTTTAGATGCAACTGAACATATATGTTAATCGGGTATCACAAAGATTACCGCCGGACACATAACCGCCGGCTACATCCCGGCCCACTCTAAATGCCGACTAGTGGGGACTATTCCCACTTGTGGGTGTCCACGACACCCATAGAGTGGGAATAGAACCAAGGCTGCAGCATGGCAAGCGCAGCGAGCCCACATGGGGCCTTGTTGCACTCGCCCCCTCCCACCGGCATCCTGCCACCGGGATCTTGCGGTCGGTATGCTGACAGCCGGGATCCCCAGTGGCGGTCATGCATACCGAGCCCGTTTGAGCCATCAAAAACCACTAAAACATGTAACTATCTGTGGGGGGAGGGGGGGGCTGCTATTATATATAAACATATTGTGAGCCAATGACTACATGCAGTAGTTGCGTTCATCAGACACAAGATTTAGGTTCCTATGTATTGTATATTAATGCAGTACCACGATTATTAACAAGAGACTTTTTCATTTTTGGTAAAAGTTTCCCAGCTTTGTATTAAATGTAACTTGCAGGAATACTGGTGGAAATCAATTGATTGTCAGAAGGGAGTAGCGACTAGACTGGAAGCATAGGTGAATTATATACATTTCCTACCCCTTAACTAGGTACTTGTTTATAAAATTAATGGGCATTAATACTTGTTTATCAAATTAACAATGGCTGATGATGGACATGTGTAGGCTGTGAGCCTGGGTGAATTATATATGTTGGTTTGATTTTGTGTCATAATCTCCTATATATTAGGCCAGAGTAACTGTGTGTATAACGCTGGGCGGAGTCTGGAGTCAGAGTCATACACTCACATCATCTGCAGGGAACTACACCATTTCCTGTGCCAGCAGCAGAGTGAGGTACAATGTGCACAGTGACACTACTTACAGTATAGGGAGGTGTACATGGCCAGCAGGAGCAGCAGCGACAGATACACTATGGACACTGACAGCATCTGCAGGGAGGGCAATACCATGGATACTGACGGTACTTGCAGGCAAGCAGGTTGACACCCGGCGCTCCTCTCCCGGCTACATAACTTGGCTGCCTGTTAACTCCACACAGAGTAATTCATGCGACGCCGGCCACCCGCGAATGCTTCATGTTCAGCAACGTCACGTTTGCGGCACCGTTCCCCTCTGTGTCACCAGCCCACGGTAAATGCCCGCCGCGCATGTCACTCACTGAAGTCCCCACCCCCCCTTGAGCCCAGCCAGCAAGTTAGGCTGTCTCAGACACAGCGGGGTTTATTATGCGTTCTGCTTTTCTCATTTCCCGGCATCTTCGTTATTTATTTGCTGCCAGTCAGCTTCCATGACCCCTGTCGGCCACGCGGGTGACTGACATCCGAGGCGACCAATGGCAGTGTGCTTCTGCTGTGACGCTGCCCCCTCCCTCCCCTGCCTATGGAACCCCTGCACCCACCACTTACCCAACCGCGGCACCTCCGCACCCGCCCCTCCTCCACCCGCAGCACCCCCGCAACCTCCCATCACCCGCGGTGGCTATGGAACCCCTTCCCCATCCGCAGTACCCCCGCAACCGCCCCTCCCATACCCACGGCAGCCTCGCATCCCCCCACCCCCATTCACGGCACCCCTGAAATGCCCCTCCCCCACCCGTGGCACCCCCGCACCCGCCCATCCCCCACCCGTTGCACCCCTGCCCCTCCCACACCCGCGGCACCCCCGCAACCACCCCTTCCCCACCTGCGGTACTCCTGCACCCGCCCCTCCCCCACTCGCAACACCCCTGCCCCTCCCCTACCTGCGGCACCCCTGCCCCTTTCCCACCCGCGGCACCCCCGCAACCACCCCTCCCCCACCTGCGGTACTCCTGCACCCGCCCCTCCCCCACTCGCAACACCCCTGCCCCTCCCCTACCTGCGGCACCCCTGCCCCTTTCCCACCCGCGGCACCCCCGCAACCACCCCTCCCCCATCTGCGGTACCCCTGCACCCGCCCCTCCCCCACCCGCAGCACCCCCACAACCCCCCTTCCCCCACCCACGTCAAACCCTGCACCCGTCCCTACCTCAGCCGTGGCACCCCCGCTACCACCCCTCCCCCACCCACGGCACCCCTGCAACCGCCCCTCCCCCTCCTGCGGTGGCTCAGGACTCCCTCCCCCAGCCACGGCACCCCCGCACCCGCCCCTGCCCCACCTGCGGCACCACCGCACCCGCCACTTGCAGAACCCCGTACCCTCTCCCCCATCCACGTCTACCCCGCACCCGCCACTCCCCCAACCACAGCATCTACTAGGTGATTCATCGTGGCATGTGTCCGCTGTTCACGCCATCACAAGGGGCCACGGCCCCTTAACCATTGCACGCCCTTTGTCTGTGCAATATTCCACCACTCACAAAATTATGATTGGAGGTAATACTCCATATAATAAATATATTGCATGCCCCAAGGAACGTGCAAGGGTTACAGGGGTTTAGCCCCTTGCGACGGTGTGAAGAATTGCCTAGTAGGAATATAAATACTGACTGTTTAGTTGACCATTTACATTTAAACAGCACTTAAATTACTCCCACCTCCTGGTTTTATATAAATATAGCCACAGGTGACTTGATTAGTACCTCAGTCAATTTGATTTAACTATCTCTGCTGAGCCTTGGACATACTTAAAACCTGGACTGCTGGGGTAAATTGAGGACCGTGTTTGATAACCTGTGGTACTCTGTATATATTTATATAACACCTATACTTCTAGAACACTCCCAAAAAAGGATTTGGACATCAATCCTCTTATACCTTCATTTATGCACTTCATTTGAGAGCTCTTTGTCATTTAGTTACATTTCCTGTATTTTATATCACACATATCTTAGCAGTTATACCCAGGGACTTCAGTCACATACTTCTTTATTTAAACGACACATTTCAAAATACTGTCATACCCAGAAGCTGGGTACACACTGGTACGACGGGCATTCGTTCCGACATCGGAAAGAATGCCTGTTAGCCTAGATTGCCTGTACACACTGCAGCGATGTCAATAAAGGACGGAGTGCCCATGTTCCATCCTTCATTAGCATAAACAAGGACGATATCACTAGGTTTGATGTGTAGCACATCAAAGCTAGCGACCGCGGAAGCGCGCAATCACCCATACACACTGAGGGATGTAGGGATTTGTCGTTACAAAATGGCAAATCGGCCTGACATCGCTCCATTGTGTACCCAACTTAAATCATGGAGCTACTGTATGTGCTTCTATATGGGAAGTATAAGAGTATTTTGAAATGTGTGCCTTAAATAAAGGAGTGTGTGACTGAAGGTGGTTAGGGAAGTGAGGGTATATCTCCCAGCAATTTTTTCGCAATATAGTCCCGTTTTTTTGGGCTCTGTCCCACCTGCGGGCCTCACTGTCCCATGGTGGTGGTGGGGAGTTAGGAGGACCCTGTCACTCGCTGTTCTGCTTTAGCAGAGCAATGGTGAATAGATGCTGTGGGCATATGCACAGTGTCTATTCATGGGAGACAGAGGGGCTGGGGGCATGGACAGCTGCTTACAGAGCACTGGTCATGCCTCCACAGTGATGAAAATGGGAGGCGTGACTTGGGATCGCAGAATTTCTGCAAAGCCACACCCCTTTTGCTGAGGCCATGCCCCTTTTTTGGGTTACACCGTAAGCAGGAGTCCCTACTTCACCGTGGAGAGTGTTGGGAGGTATGCAAGAGGGGGAGATGGGGTGGCCAGATAATCCTTGGAATTAAAGAGGTGGAAGTTGTAAGTGAGACTGGTTGAAACAGAAAATTGACAGGTGCTGCAGAACAGCGACCATTGCTGTGCGGTGCCCTGTGTGCTGACACATCTCGCACCACCCTAATTTTGGTCCTGCTTTGTCCTATATTCCTTATTGGAGTTGTTCAATAGAAATATAAACAAAGTGATATTATGTTAGTACCACGCACTTCTCAATCTTTTCCTCCTAATCATCACAGGATAAATTTCATGTTAAAATAATCATAAACATTAATAGTATATTTCCATAAAGATAATTTCGGGGGGGGGGAGTTGTCCAAATTAATTCATGTTAATAGCCCTCCACGTTCTCAGACAAAGGGGGTTATTCAGAGAAGGATGCAGATCGCTGCATATGCAGTTAGATCTACGTCCATCTCCTCACATGCTGGGGGCCGCCTCACGATGTGTCCACAATGTAATTGCGGATGTATTGAATTAAGGTTGACCCCTGCAAGCTCTGTCAGGCGGTCCGCCAACATTTTTTAATCGGAGTGGCTGCATGTGTTGTCACGCAGCTGACCCTGAAAATTCTTCAGGCGCACCCCCATTGTGCCTGCCATACCCTTGAAATGCCATGTTTCCGCCCCAAATGCGCTGTCAATAACCTTGTGGCTGTATCCTTCCAA